>NC_055966.1:38060787-38068287 GCF_018492685.1 Alosa sapidissima
AAGGGCACTTCAGCCGTGCCTACTGGTCGGGTTTTGAACCGGCAACCGTCTGGTAACAGGTCCGAAGCGCTAACCAGTAGGTCACGGCTGCCCCCTAATGCATAATATATATGCATAATAAGGTGGTCACCGTGACCCATCAACAAACAGCACAACATGGAGAATGACAGGAGAGCGCCTCATGCACATTTTGTTCATCAGTCCGTTGCCGCCAGCGCACTTGAACAACCACAGACAAGACATACATATTTTAAGAAGAGACTAGTCACACCTCATTGCAATCCTCAGGGCTGCTAAACCCACATCCCACCTACATTCACAGAAGGGTGCCCCTTTATTTAGTACTCAGATTGAACAAGCACATTTGTAAATAAATAAATAAATAAATAAATAAATAAATACATTTCTGTTGTGTCTGATACAAGAAATGCACTTTTTTATGTTGTCCTTGTAAAAAAAGAATGTTGTTTGGTACAAGACCAATAAGAGTCTGCAAATCCATAAAGAACCCATAGTACAAACTACGTAAAAGCAGGCACCTACAAGCTTTATGAAGCTAAAAGCATGAAATGCATTTGTATCTTGCTGAGCAGCATGTTGCATTATGCCATTGCAATAGCAGAGTGATCTCATCTTCAAGCTCAAGTGCGACGAGGGCATCATGCAGCCTCCAACCACTAGGTGTCAGCACTCACCAGCCGGCTGATCTCCTCCTGTCTGTCCGGTGCAGAGCGGGCTGTGGCTTTGATCATGGTGGAGGTCTGATTATCAGTCAGTTTCTTAATGCAGCGCTGACCTGCTACTATGTTACAAACCTGTCGGGGGAGAAAACAACAAAACAAACGTGTTTCAGATTCACCCAACATGCGGAACAGGTCAATCCCATTCGTTAGTGGGACGTTAGGGGCTGATATTTGACTCCTGGCGTGGCTCACCTCCAGGGGCAAGTAGGTGTGCTTCTGCTCCTGCCCCACCTGCAGGCAGGGCAGGTGGGGGTACTTGAGCTGCAGATTGTACTTCTCTCTGAAGTACTGGGCCACCGTGCGCTCCACTGTCTGCCCACTCTCCAACTGGAGGGGAAACCTGCAGACCACACACGCACAGATGTGCAATTACGGGACACCATAAACTCATCTTTATATGGCTGCAGGATAAACACCAACTGTGCTTCATGCTACAGTAGCTTTTAATGTGATGTATACTAAACAAAAATATCAAAAAGGGGTGCGAGTTTGACAGCGTATTTTTGCCGACAGCGCATGTACATATGATTCATTTTTTGATAATTTTCATCCCCTTGTTTTCCACTGGAGCCCCATCTTTAGTATTAAACTCCCAGTTCCCTCTAATGCGCAATGCATCTGGCTTAGCTCGATTTGGCCTGTCTAGAGCACAGGTCCTCAACCTTTTGTGAGCTAAGGCACACCAAAGGCCAAGCTAAAATGGCAAGGCATCCAGACTTCTGGTTAATGAAGGAAGCATTGCCTTTATTAGTATAGGCTATAATAGGGGTGGTCATTCCCACATTTGTTCTATACAAAGTGCTCAGCAATAAGCATATGCTCACATGATGCTGACTGAGCTGCATATGGATCTGTAGCCTAGTAGGCTACTTCATAACAACGACTTTATGACGACCTTAAACTGTTTAAATTAAGAAGCTGCGTCATTTAGGTATTTAAAAGTACCGGTAGTCCTCTAGACAATAATTAGTCCTCTAGACAATTTCATGAGCCTCATGAAAAAAAAAGCTCATTGGGTTCCTCCGCAGCACACCGGCTGAGAACCACACTGGTCTAGAGAACCACACTGGTCTGGAGCATTTATCCCATTTGAACTGCTGTGTTGGAGTGCTACCGCAGGCCGCCACTAAAGGGCCCCTGTTTAATGGCAAGCAGGGAGCGAAAAAAGTGCGTGTGGCAGTGAGGTGTCATGGGGAGGACCGTGCCGTCATCACCACAATCACTAACATATAACGATTCGGTCATCACCATCATCACTAACATATAACGAATCTGTTGTAAACCAAAGGTAAGAGAGCCAGGCCTATGAATCATCCCAACACATCACACAGTAGCACACACTCATTCTTTCATACACATAGAAACACACGCACACACACACACAGTCCCAAGGGGCCTGACTGACTCACGTCTGGTGACTGGCTGGTCGGCGGGTTACGTTACACACACGGTACTTCCTCCGCATGGTCCCACAGTGCGTCACCTCAACCTTAAGGCCTGAAATGGACAGCAGACACACATTAACATTAGAACACACACACACACACACACCACACCACATAAAAACACACATTAACATTAAATAGAACACACACACACCACATAAAAACGTATGCTCATAACAAGAGTATTCACAATCCCATTCAACATGTACACATACACACCTACACAAGGTCACATAATCACATAAGAACACATGCTCATAACAACCACACTCACACACTCACCCTTGATTTCTTTGGTGAATTTGACCCGGTGCGAGTCGGTAAGGGGACGAGGCTGCTCATCGATGTTGTGGATGTCCAGGACCTCACACATGAACTGGATGACCGGCTGCGCTTTGTAGAAGGCCGTGGCAGACACTGTGTGAAACAGAAATAATCTGTGTGAAGGTGCGCAACGCTAAACACACAGCTAAACACACAACACACACTACCACCTGATCAACACTAGAGAAGGACACACAACACAAACTACCACCTGATCAACACTAGAGAAGGACACACAACACAAACTACCACCTGATCAACACTAGAGAAGGGCACACAACCAGAAAACAGCAAAATTAAAATAAAATTTGGCGGAGGACAACAAAACAGCCTCCGACGCAAAAAAAGAAAGAACCCAAATCCCATTTTCAACTCTTCTCTGTCCCACTCAGACCCTGCAGACAGGGCATAGATATCCACAATGTCCGTCCAACCCAACATCAGCGTCCTGCTGGCGCTCATCGCTTCTGCTGCTCTCCTACACGCTGCTGCACTGCGCACCAGGACCAGAGAAACGGCAGGAGCACCAGTAGCCTGCTGCCTTTGGAGTGGTCACTGAGCACCAGTAGCCTGCTGCCTTTGGAGTGGTCACTGGCCACAGGCCTGCTGGCAGAGATAACGTTGCGGAGCACACCGCGTCCCTGGTCGTCTGTCAGACTCTGACAACATTGCCCAGTCTCACGTGCTTTTCACCCATTACACACGTGCAGATACAGTTGAACACACACACACACACACTGCTGGACTATGTTGGAGACTGCATACATCAATTTCAAATCAATATGATTTTGCCGTTCAGATAGGTTAATTCTTAAAGCAGCAATTGGCAAGTCTGGGATTGCGATGATCTGATTTTGAATGTTTGCAACTCTCATGCCCCTCCCCCACTACCACCGAGCACCCTTTCATCAAGTTTGTGCTCGTCAGTGCACGGGACTGTGATTGACAGACAGATCTCACACAGCCCTGCTCTGATTGGAGCGAAAGAACCAGGAGCTGTGGATTTTTGCAAAACAAATAACTCCCTCTCTGGGTGGAGGTAGAAGTGCATGTTTTTTCCTAAAACTGGCTTATTTATGTTGTTATGTCGGAGCATAGTGTTGGTTTCAGTAAATATGATCAAAAAAATGGTGCCAACTGCATCTTTAAGTTAACAACAGCTGGTAATAAATAGCAATAGTCAGAAGTAATGGGGGAAACAATAATGCTAAATCAGTGGATATATCTACTTTATTATAACTATATATATATATATATATATATATTTATTATAAATATAATATATCTACTTTATTATAACCTATACCTAACTAAACTAACCCTGTGAGGTCTTGTGCTTGTCTTGATGATAAATGTATAAATGTATAACAGTTTTTGTTTGCTCAAAAGCAAACTTGGAAGCTGAATTGTGGAAAGTGTTAGGACTACTCTTGAATTGTGATCTTGTGCCGTCTAGAGCTAAATGCCTTTTTACATTTGATTTGCCTGGTCCAAAAGCGCAGTAAGCCATCCCTGATTAGAATTACGGGCACCTGTACCGCTCTGGACTTGACTGGGAAGATGCCATTAGAGCTCTGCAGGGCATTACTTGACTCATCAAATCCCCATGCACAGCTAAGCTTGTGCCGGACGCGTATGGGGAGGACAACTGACATGGGGTGGGAGTGAGAGTGGGAGGGGGTGTTGGTGGTGTGGGGGGAGGGGGTGTTGGTGGTGTGGGGTGGGAGTGTTGGTGGTGTGGGGGGTGGGAGTGTTGGTGGTGTGGGGTGGGAGTGAGAGTGGGAGGGGGTGTTGGTGGTGTGGGGTGGGAGTGTTGGTGGTGTGGGGTGGGAGTGGGAATGGGAGGGGGTGTTGGTGGTGTGGGGTGGGAGTGTTGGTGGTGTGGGGTGGGAGTGGGAATGGGAGGGGGTGTTGGTGGTGTGGGGTGGGAGTGTTGGCGGTGTGGGCGTAATGTCTAGATTGTCTCAATCAGACAGGCCTCCGCGCACATCAATCCGACAGGCATCCGCACACATCAATCCGACAGGCCTCCGCGCACATCAATCCGACAGGCATCCGCACACACTTCCAGACAGGCATCCGCACACATCAATCCGACAGGCATCCGCACACACTTCCAGACAGGCATCCGCACACACTTCCAGACAGGCCTCCGCACACACTTCCAGACAGGCATCCGCACACACTTCCAGACAGGCATCCGCACACACTTCCAGATAGGCATCCGCACACACTTCCAGACAGGCCTCCGCACACACTTCCAGACAGGCATCCGCACACATCAATCCGACAGGCCTCCGCACACACTTCCAGACAGGCATCCGCACACACTTCCAGACAGGCATCCGCACACACTTCCAGACAGGCCTCCGCACACACTTCCAGACAGGCCTCCGCACACACTTCCAGACAGGCATCCGCACACATCAATCCGACAGGCCTCCGCACACACTTCCAGACAGGCCTCCGCACACACTTCCAGACAGGCCTCCGCACACACTTCCAGACAGGCCTCCGCACACACTTCCAGACAGGCCTCCGCACACACTTCCAGACAGGCATCCGCACACACTTCCAGACAGGCATCCGCACACACTTCCAGACAGGCATCCGCACACACTTCCAGACAGGCATCCGCACACACTTCCAGACAGGCATCCGCACACACTTCCAGACAGGCCTCCGCACACACTTCCAGACAGGCCTCCGCACACACTTCCAGACAGGCATCCGCACACATCAATCCGACAGGCCTCCGCACACACTTCCAGACAGGCATCCGCACACACTTCCAGACAGGCCTCCGCACACACTTCCAGACAGGCCTCCGCACACACTTCCAGACAGGCCTCCGCACACACTTCCAGACAGGCCTCCGCACACACTTCCAGACAGGCCTCCGCACACACTTCCAGACAGGCCTCCGCACACACTTCCAGACAGGCCTCCGCACACACTTCCAGACAGGCCTCCGCACACATCAATCAGACAGGCATCCGCACACACTTCCAGACAGGCCTCCGCACACACTTCCAGACAGGCCTCCGCACACACTTCCAGACAGGCCTCCGCACACACTTCCAGACAGAGGCACGGCACTGCAGACACAAAGACAGCACCGCTGATCACATGACCAACTTGCCCCCCAGCCCCACCAACCAAAAGCAGCCCCCTCCCATGACTGTCTGTGGACCTGCTTTGATCCCCCGCACCACCACCAACACCTCCCTTTCCCACAACATCCAGTGGAATGACCGCAAGACACCCCAGCCGACTCAAACCGAAAGGACGGCCCGACTATCTGATCCTAAAGAGGGAAGTTCTGAAGAGACTCGCGTGAAAGCTTGTAAAAAATCCTTCCAAACTTTTCTAGCTGCCCAAACGTCCACACCTACTAAAATAAAAAAAGAGATGTGGGCAATCACAGAGAGCCAACGGAACTTTAACAGGTGTCCGTTCGATGGAGGTTTTCTATTATTATTTTGATGAGGGGGAGGAAAGGGTCAGGAAAATCAACTGGAAAGGTCATCTAACGCCTCAATTGATCTCAGAGATCGAAATATCAATTCTGAAGGGGTGATGCTCAGGGAAGTTAATCAAGCACATGCGCTTGGAATGTTGTTTGGGTTACTCGTCCTTGTTCCCCCTCCGAATCACTGTTTAATCCTCGCGCCCCGCAATGCTGCTCCTGTTGCAATCTTTCGCGCTCTTTTCCCCTCCCTCCCCTTCACACATTCCCTCCATTATCGCACAAACAAAGAGACAAAAAAGGAGAATTATTTTCAGGCGGTTGAACGTTTTCTGCTTTCTGGAGGCAGGGGATAGAGTGAAGAGAGAGTGAGAGAGAGAACACAAGCAGTGACCGACTAGGGGCATGTGATTTATGGAGGACAGAGAATAGGGTAAACTAGAGAGGGCCGTTGAAGAAGACGAGAGACAGAGACAGAGACAGACAGAGACAGAGACACAGACAGACAGAGAGACAGAGACACAGACAGACAGAGAGACAGAGACAGAGACACAGACAGACAGAGACAGAGAGAGGGAGATGGGTCGTTTCTCAGTTCCCTCCCCTGTCCTCTTGTTTGCAGCTCACTGTCCTTTAAAGAGCCTCCAGGGCAGCTTCATCCACTTGCTTTAAAAAGAGCCTCCAAGGCAGCTTCATCTACTTGCTGTCCAAATAAAAAACTGAAAACGGTTCAAACTAATGAACGAAATGAATCTAACAGTCAAGTTGGTTGAACTTTATGTGAATAATCTTTTCACTGTCCCTAGAACACTCCTACTAGCCTGGCGGGCCATCCTATATCATTGAAATGTATAGTCTGGAATCGACCCATTCACCTCGCTTGATCCAAGGGGCGGGCAGAGAATTGTCTTTCAAACTGCCTAGGAATGCAATAGGCCAGCGCCACGACCAGAACAAAGAGCAGGAGGACGTATCCGGTCGGCAAAAGGGCAAATACATGTGTGTTGCTCAACTTTCAAAGTCCAGCTCCTCCAAAGTTGACGCCAACGCCGATTCAAACAACCGCTCTTCGTTCGCCATAGGCACAGTGCTCATAGAGCGCTGTGATTGTATGACGTCCACGGCGTCAGCCAATAGAAATCCCTATGGTTTGCTACTAGACGTACAGGCTGTAGTGTTAATTTTGTCACCTATTTTTAATTTAGTCTTAGTCTTGTGACGAAATGTCCTTTTTAGTCTGTCATATTTAGTTATTCAAATATCATTTTTGTTAGTCAAGTTTTAGTCAACTAAAAGTCTCGTCATTTTAGTCTAGTTTTAGTCAAAAGAAAACTAAAGCTATCTTAGTCTTAGTCAGTTTTAGTCAAAACATTTTAGTCTTTTTTTTATAACAAATTATTTCTGATTACCATTTCAGTCAAATACTGTTTCACACATCTCAATTTTCTAACAATATTGTGTGTCCACAGAGCTACTCGACTGTTATAATTACTCATTCTGATTTTTTTGTCAGTCAGTA
>NC_055966.1:38073287-38138287 GCF_018492685.1 Alosa sapidissima
TTACTTTCCATCACTGTTCCCTCCTGTAAGTTCCTACTGTAAGTCTACTTGAAAATACAGTATGTTTAAAATGGAAACAAAATAGACGGCCATCACTTAGCTCAAGCTACCTTAGCCAGCCTGTCAACTGGAATGACTAGAGAAGCTAACTAACTAGCATACATGGCTATCAGCAAGTGGCAAAACGATAATTCAATCATTTCACGACGAGGCACATACGTTGGATGAAAAGGTAAATAGGCTAATATTACATAGCCTACCAACTTCATTTCTTTCAGAAATCGATCCATTTTCTTAACTGTAGGCTACTTTACAATCAGTGCCCCTGCTCAGCTTCGTAAATCAAAGCGTTCTAAAATTCTAAAAAACTTTCGTTCGAAAATTGTAAAACAACGATGTTTTTTAATACCTCAAAATAACATTTGATAAATTAACCTTACATGTTTCAGTAGCCATAGGTGTGTAGATTTGAACCAAATCTGGTTTGGTACTTACCGGGGCTTTTACTTAACCTAACTCTCGCCAGATGAATTTCGTTCCGCTTAGCTCCGGCTAGCTTCACTCACATCCATCTGGGACCTCTTCCGTTGAGAGTGATTTCAGCACGAGATTGTATGGTAGAACCAATCAGGACACAGGGCGGGAGTTTCATAGATGTGACATAGCGGGCCCGATCATGACATTCTAAAGTGCATCATCACTCGTCAAAAGTCTATTCAAATTTAGTAGGATGTCCAGTTCACATTGGGAGGGGTTTCGTTATCAAACGTGGAGCGCATGGCGTAACAAGGTGTTCCTAGGTTTTTTAATCAGTCATATGGGTGTGTTTGGGGCGTAACATCATTTTAAACCAATGAGAATGACATGTCATTCCCTTTAACGGCGCAAAGCGCAATATGTCAAATAAATGCATCGGTATTTTGGCATTCAACGGCGCATTTGAAGGAGGCTGCTTGCGAGACCGTATGGAATAGTCATTCTTAAACCATGCTTTACTAAAACCTAGCATAGCCTTCACGCATTTCCACTCGTCTATTATTTAAACTCATTGGCAAAGTGAAACTAACTTCACCAAGGTGTCAGTCAACGAAGACAGTTATATGCAGTTACTTTCACTATTGACTGACAATGGGTTACCATCGAAAACATAGGCTGGAAAAAGCAACATCTACCCTAATATTGCTGAAATGACTGAATAAAACAACATTTATCCTGCAGAGGAGTTGCTTATATCTCGTGACCGTGCGTCTTCAGCTGTGCTTCATACGTGTCTCTCGCCTTATCTTTATTCTACTTATGTTTCCCATTGTAATCGTGCAATTTGTAATGCTTTGCATGGAAGTGCGCTGGTGTGCATTTAATGAATGATAGAAGGATGGTGCATGCACCTGGCAATATGACTGTTGACATGCGCTCTTAAAATAGCATATGAACAACTCGCCATTGACTTCTGACCAGGTTTAGGTGGTGTAAGATAGCGATTTTTAGACAACGCGCCAGGCCCCTCCCTAGGTTGTTAATTACCACACCCCTGGGCGCAATGTTTAAAAAATAAACGTGCAAAATACCAAATTAAACTTTCCGCGGGTGAAAAACGAGTTTTTCATATGCATATCATATGCAAGCATTTTTTGATTAGGCCCAGCCTTCTGAAGCAACACTTCAATGGATTGATCCCAGATGGATGAGTAGAGCTAGGCGGAACAAAATTCATCTGGCGAGAGTCAGGTTAGCTTTTACTGCCTGAAATATCCATCCATATTTTGTTTACCACGCTCGGAGTTTAGTGCTGGGCTGGTGGGTGCCTATTTCCATCTGTCAAATCTGTTGGAAGCTAAATTATTATGAATAAATGTATAGCCTTACTCATCATATTTTGCATTTCTCAACACGCTTTATGACAGTTGGGGAATTCAGGGTATGAGAAAAGGTTAGATATATTTTTTTTTATACTGTAAGAAACTTTTTAATCTGGACCGATATCATTAAGTTCTATGACAGTTGTGTTGCGTTCAGTCCAAGATGGCGGAGCTGCAGCTCGGTTATGGGTGCGTTTGTTGCAATGGGACGTTCTATTGAGTTTCGCCTCTTGTTACTTCTATACTCTTTGTTTATTATCCACGTCACATCTAATGCTACGGAGATCAACAAACTTAGCACCACTGAAGTTGCATTTGTGCTACCATGTTTGCTAATGAGCAGTTCTCGGCTTGTGCATGCTTGTGTGTGTGTGCGCACATTTGAGCTTGTGTGTGAGTGTATGTGTGTGTGCATGCTTGCGTGTGTGCGCGCGCATTTGAGCTTATGTGTGAGTGTGTGTGTGCATGCTTGTGTGTGCGTGCGCATTTGAGCTTGTGTGTGTGTGTGTGTGTGTGTGTGTGTGTGTGTGTGTGTATATGTGTATGTTTGTGTGTGTATATGTATGTGTGTTAGGGCTGTCACTTTACGTTCGAAAATCGATTGCACAATCGATTGGACCAACCAACACAAGTTTCGAAAACTAATATAGGGAATCGATTTTAATCATATATGTACACTATTAATTTTAAACGAATTAAACAAATAAAAAGATAGATGTAACAAAACTCACAAACAAGCAGAAAAATAAAATAAAGAATTCCGAAGTGCAGTAAGCGTTGCGAAAGCTAAAAAGAAAATTTCAATCGGCTGCTGTGTTGCTCGTGTTTTGCCAAAAAATGGAGGACAACGCGATCAACCTGTGCCACATGAGAGACGAGTGATGGGCCCTAATAACTTGAGGAGTTCGATGTGGAAGCACTTTGGGTTTTGGGTATATCAAACTATGGAGAATGACAAAGCGGTATGCAAACTGTGCAATCGTGAGTTCTACGTAGGCAAAATTTGTTTGACATTTCTAATCGTAAAACACAGACACAGCTACGTTAAAGCCTGCTGTAATGATTTTCACTGATTTTATGGCAGTCCACTCTGCTTATTGTTTTTTGAGAATGTTGCACTCCTGTTTGTCATTGTGCATGAAACTTTACGCCAATAAATCATCAGAAATATTGCTGGCTTGTGCGTCTACAAGCGCCCTCTTTACGTTCGTCCTAATGCCTGTTAGTAGTTTGTGGATTGGCCTATATTTAGCGTTGAAAATGGAAACGTCTTTAGACATTTCTACAATTGATTCAATGAACACTTATGTCTCAAAAATCGACAGGATTTTTTCACAAAAGTGACAGCCCTAGTGTGTGTGTGTGTTACCCCAGTGGGAGCCACAGGCAGAGGGTTGGCTGTGTAGAGGCTCTTCTTCCCATCGTACACTGGCCGTCGATCCCCAAAGATGGTAACCTTGAAATGCTGCACCATGGAGTCAACCACTTCCCTATAAACACACAAGCACACGCACATTACACATCACAAATCCCAAATCACTTTGACACAAACGAGCAAACTGTTCCTTCATTTCTCACCATGGTAATTGCAAAAACCACAATGCTCAACATCATTAGCAAATTAATCTACAAACCATCATCCGACACATCCAAGTGTTAATGGAGATGCTGTGATGGGCGGGGCTCACATACCTGTTGACTCGGCGGGGACACTTCTCAGGCTTGATGTCCACCTCGTAGAGGTACACGTCCATCTTGGGGATCTCCACCTGGAAGCAGTTGGCCAGCAGCTTGATGGGCTTGCCCATGGTGCCATAGCCAGGCCTGCGCGGCACGGTGAAGAGGGCCTGCGCCCCAACCGCTCCTGGACACGAGGAGGAGGAGGAACACAATCTCATCAGCAACTTCTCAATAGTGTCAGTCATTTACTGCATCTCAGCAACTTTTCAATAGTGTCAGTCATTTACTGCATCTCAGCAACTTCTCAATCGGTCATTTACTGCACCTCAGCAACTTCTCAATAGTGTCAGTCATTTACTGCATCTCAGTAGTTTATCCAGCAGTCATTACTGCATCTCAGCAACTTCTCAATAGTGTCAGTCATTTACTGCATCTCAGTAGTTTATCCAGCAGCCAGACCAATGGATACCTCGTCTTAGCTGAATGACTGAAGCTAAGCAGGTGTGGGCCTGGTTAGTACTTAGATGGGAGACCTCCTTGGAAAACTAGGTTGCTGCTGGAAGTGGTGTTGGTGGGTGGCCAGTAGGTGGCACTCTTTCCTCTGGCCAAAAAAGATCGATCCCAATGCCCCAGTGCCGTGACGGGGACACTGCACTGTAGGAGATGCAGTCCTTCGGATGAGACGTTAAACCGAGGTCCTGACTCACTGTGGTCATTAAAGATCCCATGGCACTTATCGCATAGAGTAGGGGGTTCCCCGGTGTCCTGGCTAAATTCCCAACCTGGCTCATTCAATCTGGCCCCCTAATCATTCTCCACTGTAATTGGCTCATTCACTCTCTCACTCTCCACCTCAAGCTGGTGTGTGGTGAGTGTTCTGGCGCATAATGGCTGCCGTGCATCACCCAGGTGGGTGCTACACATTGGTAGTGGTTACTAGTGAGGACCCCTAACCATGTGATGCGCTTTGAGTATCGAGAAAAGCGCTATATAAATGTAATGTTATTGTTGTTTATAGTGTCTCAATAGTGTCAGTAGTAGTAGACTTTTCTCCATAGCATCTCAGTAGTAGTAGACATTTCTCCATAGCATCTCAGTAGTGTCAGTAGTCTTAGTGGTTCCTTTTAGTAGTTTGCGCTGCAGTTAGTTGTAATAATTTATCAAACATGAAGAGGAGTGGAACACGGTAACTGCAGAATATTCATTAAATGAAAAAACATTCATTCATTTTTGAAATATTTCCCCCATATTGATCAATGATTTGTGTGAATGAATACCTACCAACGTGCCCTTAAGTTTCTAAAGTAGAATAGGTCATTATGGTGCTATGGTTCAATTTAAAAGGTACGCTATGCAGGTTTAGATATTTAAAAGGTATGCTATGCAGGTTTAGATATTTTTGGCAACTGTAGAGCTCCCTCTAGAGTCGCGATATATTTATATTTTACTCTGCTGATGAAGGATTTACAACAGGCAAAAACTATCTTCAAAAAGCTATATCTACTGAAGCTAATATTTCACGATTCTCGAGAGATTTGTGTGGCCGCCGTTCTTGAAGTTGCATGGCTGGTTTTCTCGGTAGCGACTTGCTACGTCTATGCTGTATAACTATGCTAGATGAACGATTTGCCTATTACAAGTTCGTTTACCATCAAATTGGCTTTGTAAAGGTTAAGGTGAAAATCATGCACAGTGTACCTTTAAGTCCATAAGTTACTAATGCACCTTTACGTCCATAAGTAACTAATGCACTTGCATCCACTGTTCCTCCATTTAGCAACATGCCTCCTCCTGGCAGATGCTTTAAAATGTGTAGTCACATACTGCTCCTTCAAAATGTGTAGTCACATACTGGTCCTTTTATAATGTGTAGTCACAGCAACACAATCCTGTTCCATCAATCTAATACAATTACAGAGAGAACACTGAAAATACTGCCTTTCCCGCTATTATGACCTGGTCAAAACACTAAGGGCCCTCAGGACTTCAGATGCGCCGACTTAAAATACCAACGTGCCATTTGATGTTGCGCTCCTTTCTCTTAAAAGGGAATGACCGGTGTCACTCTCATCAGTTTATTGGATGTTATGCCTAAAACACACCCATGACTGATTAAGAAACATAAAAACAACCCTTTCGAACAATGTGCCTAGCATCTGGTGAACTTTTTACACCGCCCAAGATACGGAAACCATCCGTATCAGACCCTGCGTTTCAGATTGTTAAAGTAGAGCCCTAGGGGTCTGATAGATCGATAGATACTTTATTGATCCCCAGGGGGTCTGTGTTTGTGATGTGTGTTAATGATGGTACTGACATTGGGCAGATTAAAATATCATCACACACACACACAAACAAATCCCTACTGTCCTTGTGACTGAATCTGAATCACGCTGCACAAATCAACAGACAGATCAGATCAAAACTGAGGCCCAAAAAAGATGATGGGGAGAGAGACGGAAACAACAATTCTGCCACCAGATGCAAAGAGTGACTAAGGGCTGCCTCACTAAGGGCTGCCTCACGCACACAAGGACAGAACGTTTCCCAACAGCAGCATTTCACCCCGGTCCCACACATTGCATCAGTCGGAGAGAGAGAGAGAGAGAGAGAGAGAGAGAGAGAGAGAGAGAGAGAGAGAGAGAGAGAGAGAGAGAGAGAGAGAGAGAGAGAGAGAGAGAGAGAGAGAGAGAGAGAGAGGTCAACAAATACTCTATACTCTTCAGATCTTCCTCTCTCTCTCACACACACACACAGATATAGGTCTACGAGGAAGTTAGAAATCAATATCAACAACACACACATTAAAGACAATTAAGGTATAGTGCATTCCTCAGTAGCTCAAAAGGTGTGCATGACAAGGGTAGACCAGTAAACTGACCATGCCCATGTGTGTGTGTGTGTGTGTGTGTGTGGCAGTCACAGGTCAGCTCCCCCAGACACGTGTTTTACACGAGTCACTTTAATTCACACACATCAGTCAGATTTAAACTGTGCCTGATGTCCCACACACACACACTCCATTTCCTGGATAAGCTTCACCTTTCTGCTCAGCTGCGTGGTTCTGCTTTCCGTTACATTGAGGTCACGGCTCAGTCTGTGCACACGTCAAATCACCTCCCAACCCTCACCCTAAAAAGTGTGTGTGCAAGTGTGTGTGCGTGTGTAGCCTAAATGTGTGTGTTCCATGTGTCATAATTTAAAGAGGCGCTGGAGACCACATGAGAGTCCTTCATAATCAAAAGAGTATGCATACTTATATAACTGCTCAAAAGAGTATATATATTTATATAACTGCTCAAAAGAGTATATATACTTATATAACTGCTCAAAAGAGTATATATACTTATATAACTGCTCAAAAGAGTATACATATTTATATAACTGGTCAAAAGACTATATATACACTTATATAACTGCTCAAAAGAGTATATATACTTATATAACTGCTCAAAAGAGTATGCATACTTATATAGCTGCTCAATAACTGCTCAAAACAGTATACTTATATAACTGGAGACCACATGAGAGTCCTTCATAATCAAGAATATATATATACTTATATAACTGAAGACCACATGCGATTAGATCTTTATAATCAAGAGTATATATACTTATATAACTGGAGACCACATGCGAGTAGTCCTTCATAATCAAAAGAGTATATATACACTTATATAACTGGAGACCACATGCGAGTCCTTCATAATCAAAAGAGTATATATATTCCTATATAACTGGAGATCACATGCGAGTAGACCTTCATAATCAAAAGAGTATATATACTTATATAGCTGCTCAAAGGAGTATATATACTTATATAACGGAGTTAGACCTTTATAATCATAAGAGTATATACACTTGCAAGTATTGAACGTATTGTAAGTATTGATAAGTATTTAACACGTCAACATTTTTTTCAGTAAGTATATTTCCAATGAGGCTATTTGCATGAAATTTTCACCAGACATTAGTATTAACTCAGATAATCCACCCATATAAAAAAATCCAAACATTAAAGTCCATAGGTAGAGTTATGTGTAAAAAAGTGGAATGACACAGGAAAAAAGTATTGAACACGCCTGCTGAAATTTCTTAAATACTTTGTGGAAAAGCCTTTATTCGTAATGACAGCTTCAAGGCATTTCCTGTATGACGAAACTAAAATCAGTCACAGCATTCTGGTGTGATTTTGGCCCATTCTTTTAAACAGATAGTCCTTTAATATTGAAGATTCCAGGGGTCCCTCTTGTGAATCCTGATCTTTAGTTAACTTCCAAAACTGTTCAATTGGATTGAAGTCAGGGCCTCGATTTCCCTTCTCTGAAACCAATTGAGAGTTTCCTTTGCTGAATGGTTTGGATCATTGTCCTGCTGGAAGGCCTAGCCATGTCTCATCCTCATCATCCTGGTGGATGTACTGTAAAGATTCTTCCGGAACAAAATGACTCCATTCATCATTCCTTCAACTGTATGAAGTCTGCTAGTACCATGAGATTAAAAACAGCCCACACCATGATGCCACCACCTCCAAACCTCACTGTTGGTAAGGTATTTTTAGGGTGATGCACAGTGCCATTTCTCCTCCAAATATGTTGTGTAGTATGACATCCGAAAAGTTAAATTTTGCCCTCGCCTGACCAGAATACATTCTCTCAGTATTTCATAGGATTGTCCAAATGTTGTGTAGTAAACTTTCAATGAGCTTTCACATGTTTTTCTTCTGCAATGGAGTCATGCGGGATGAGCGTGCATAGAGGCCATGGCGGTAGAGTGCATTACCTATGATTTTCTCTGTACCAATTGTACCTGCTGCCTCCAAGTCTTTCTGGAGCTTTCTCCAAGTGGTCCTTGGCTCTTGAGCTACTCTTCTGACTATCCTTCTGACTTCCTGGTCAGAAATCTTGCGAGGACATCCTGTGCATGGCCAGTTGATGATGCAGTGATGTTCCTTCCACTTGCAGATAATGGCTCCAATGCTGCTTGCTGGATGATTCTGAAGTTTTGAAGTGCATCTGTAACCTGTTCCATTGATATGTTTTGCAACAATAAGGTTGCAAAGGTCTTGGGAGAGCTCTTTGCTTTTACCCATCATGAAATGTTTTTTGTGTGACACCTTGGTAACAAAAAAACGTTTTATAGCCCACCAGTATGTACTAACCCAGCTTATATTATTTTGCACAGACAGGAGGGATAATTTCTCTAACTACTTATAGATTCTAGTTTGTTCCTTGCCATTCCTTGCCTTGGTGTACTGCTTTTTCTTAGCGTGTTCAATACTTTTTCCCTGTGCCATTCCACTTTTTTACTCATAACTCTACTTTTAGACATGAATGTTTGGATTTATATTATATATGGGTGGATTACCTAAGTTAATACTAATGTCCGGTGAAAATTTCATGCGAATAGCCTCACTGGAAGTATACTTACTGAAAAAAATGTTGACGTGTTCAATACTTATTTTCCCCCCTGAATATAGCTGCTCAAAAGAGTATATACTTATATAGCTGGTCAAAAGAGTATATACTTATATAGCTGGTCAAAATATAGCTGGTCAAAAGAGTATATACTTATATAGCTGGTCAAAAGCACAAACACACAGTTCTGTTCATGGACCTGTTGGGAACTAGTCAGTGATTATCTCTCTCTGTCTGTCTGTCTCTCTGTGCGGAGTGAGAGATGGAGTGAGATGGAGTGAGAGATGGAGTGAGAGATGGATGATGAGATGATGAAGGGAAATTGGTGGAGGAGTAGGAGGAGGCAGAGGAAGCGCTTCTTCCATTCATGCCCTGCATCAGCACTTATGCACACATACACATACACACCACCACAAATGAGTCACACACACACACACACACACAAACAGGGCGGGGGAGCTTCTTCTCACACAGCCTCCCACACACACACACACTGCCAACGTCATTCATTCACACAGCCCCCACGTACGATCACATGTGCGCACAAACGCACACAGTGAAGACCACGAAGAGGAAAGGAAACAGGCACATACTTATTGATCAGATTGACTGTATACTGTATGTGCTTCTGTACATTAAAACACACACACACACACAACCTCACTCGCCCTCTTTGCTTCTATGCCGGCCCCCACTGGAACCTTTCCCCAATAGAATCTTCCCCTTTCTGACTTGCATGAGCTCAGGTCAGTGAGGCCTGCAGGTCATAAATAGCAAATGGAGGTTCAAAACACAAGTTGATACAAATGTCTATCACAACATTGGAATGATTAGTATACGTGTTACTATAGATTTCTAACAAGTTATAATGCAGCAGCAATTCAACAAAACTAGTAAACTAGGGCTGTCAATCGATTAAAAAAATAATCTAATTAATTACATACTCTGTGATTAATTAATCTAAATTAATAGCATATATAATTTTTGCTGTGAAAGTATTTTAAATATTTAAATTCAAATGAATCATTGAATAATCAGCATTAGTGACATTAAAGTTCAAAAACTCTTTTATTAGTATTTTCACTGTAATATTATTTTCACTGCGGCCTCGCATAGATACGTGGTGGGAAACGTTTTCAGCGCTTTTACGTCTATCTCGGGACATGCGCGGATCTACGGGGTGGCAAAGGGTGGCAACTGCCACCCCTGGGACACAGTCTTGCCACCCCTGTTGCCACCCCATTTATAAATCAGATAATATTTTTTATTATATTTAGTATATTTTATGTTCATACATACGCACCAAACTCCTCTCAAACAGAACTCGCCGATTTAGAATCCCCCGTCCCCTCACAATGGTTTCACCCATCACGATCAGCGCAGTGACCCCCGCAAAATTTCACCATTGGCAGCAGATTGCACAGTGCATGCAACTATGTGTCTGTCTGTAGGCCTACAACGAAGTGGTAAGTTTGACCACCAAGTCGAAAAAGTCCATAATCAGACCCATAGTCAGTCCATAAATCAGTTAACCCGGCAACAACCTCACTGTTAGTCTACGTCATTTACATCCGCAAGACTTTGTCTCATCGAATTTTTCGATGATGGTCAGGTCAGATAATAAGGGCATGCTCATGCGTAGCTTAATGTTTAACGTTTAAAGTCTATTTGTGTGTGTCGCTAGTCTATAACCTTTGATTGTAAATACTGCTGTCAATGTCAACCCATTAATACACGTGATCTCAAAAAATTGTCATGCATCCACTTTCCCAGCATCTATGACTATCCAAATTTGGTCGACATGTCAAATCAAACTAGGATATCTAATCGGTGTCAAGCTGGTGGCGGTTGCGTTTTTCTTTTTCCTTTCTTTTCATATGTGGTGTAAATCAATCTACACAAGTAAAAGTACAGTTACATGACTGAAATTCTACTCAATCACAATAAGTAAAAATACTATTTTCAAACAAACCCTACTCAGAGTAGGCTATAGACTAGACTTTTCATGATGTCAAAGCACATCACATATACAGCTTTGTGCATGAGATGTAATTGCTTAGATTCCAGTTAAATCTTCCAGTTTCATTGGGTGATAGATTTCAATCATTTGCTGGTAGATGAACCAACAAGCTGAGGCCAGCACAGGAGTTTGTGTCCTCAAGAAATTAACTTGTTCACTCGTGTTTGAGGTTGTTTCTTAATAGGATATTTATAAAGGTACTTTAATACAGTATACATGTACTTCATTATTCTCCACTTTGTGAGTGAGTGAGAAGCCTAAATTGTGAATGGCAAAACATAACATTTGGCACTAAAGATCAGGGACTGAGGGGGACTGATTTCCATTTAGGTTCGTTCTGAGCAAAAACATTATTTGATATCATAATATTATAATACCTATATAATACTAGATGTACCGCATAGCGGTACAAAATATGACCGCCGCTCAGTCCTGTACATCCGTTCCGCGAAAATAAATCACACTTCAATTTGTCTCCATATTTTACTCCATCCCCCACTCTTGAAACTTTTGTGTATGCTTGTTTGGCATGCCTGAGTGTGTGTGTGTGCGGCTGCACAGAAAGTAGCCTACTGGTGCTGAAAAAGGTGAATAGATTGTAGAATAGCCAAAGATGTAGCATTGTTATAAAACCTTTAAAATCTCTAAACAATCACAAGTAGGGCAGTTCATCACAGTTCATCCATTGCAACTGGATTGATGAAAGGTCACTTACACCTGTAGGCTACATTGTATTTGGGAAAAGCAAAAGGTATCAGCATAATGTTATTTATTTATTTATTTTTTATTTATACATTTATTATGTTTCTTCTTCTACATAAGATTTTAGTCATCTTTTGGTTCATGTAACACTTTATTGTCAATGCACAAATTAAGTAACAGTAGTCTGAAACGTTATTGTTAATGCACAAATTAAGTAACAGTAGTCTGAAAAGAAATGCTGTTTTACATCTAACCAGTGGTGCAAATAACTGACATGTCCAAATGGGCCTTGATGAAATGCGTCGCTAGACTGTTCATACACATTTTAACGGGCCAAAGTTGAAGAGCTTTTGTCCGTTATTGTTCGTGCAAATATAGGCTGATTCATGTTCCCTTGCATTGTGTAACTGAGGTCCATGGCTAGTCTGGCTTTCATCAGACCAAGCTCAATCTTTTAAGAAATCAAAAAATAAATAGCGGGCAGATCAGGCTGGGTTCACCCAGCCTAGTCCATAGGCACCCGATATTGTTTAATTTTCCGATTGAGATATACACGCTCTGGCTATTCTAAATGCAAAAATGCATCAGGGATTATGGCAAAACTGTAACTAACAAACTAGATCCTAATAGAAAGCTGTTAGCTTCCCTAAACTACAGGTAGGATTATAAGGTAGGCCTATTTACAACATAAATTGTCAATAGGCTATGCTGGCGACACAAATAAAATCTCCTTTGGAAACCAATGGCTTACGCCTTACAGTATCAAGCGGACTTAAACTGCCATATCGTGGCGAAAAGTTGTAATAACATTCACGCAGCTCCATGAGTCAAGGAAAGCGCGAATGAAGTAGCCACTTCTAAATGGGACCCAACTACAACTACAACTACCAAGCTGGAATCAAAGCACATCGATTCCCCTCTCACACCCTGCACGCACTTAAAACAAAATAAACAGGCGTCTCAGTCTCACGCATGTATAGGCAAAACTGTATCAGACCGGTGTAACGTTGGTAAATCTTCCATTGCACAGAATGATTTTGTAGCACGTGCAATAAATGAGTCGAAAGATACAATTACAGTGCTGCTATCAATTTGCTTGGTATAACCGCATTTATAGTTTTCTACAAATGCAATCAATCAAATTGGCCTCCACCACTCAACCAACGCTAACGGTAACATTACCTAGGTCCTTATTGATATTATAATGTAACGTCGGCACACAAGACAATGCATAGCGTTCTCCCGCGCAGGGCATCCTGGGATACGAGAGCGAACATTTGGGGGGTTTATGTCGTTATTCTCCTAAATTATGAGTGCAATGTTAGCGTCTTTATTGTAACATGTTTCCATATTAGTTCTCCCTTGTGTGTGATCCTTTTTGTGTGGGGGGCTGCGTCCTCCCCTGTATGTGTAGTGTGTGTGTATGCTTGACTTGCCCCGTGTGTATTGTGTTCTGTGTCTTGGTCTTGGTCTGTGTGCTCTCGTTCTCAGCTAATAAACCTTTTGATTGGGCAACTGTGTGTGTCGCCATCAAATCGTTACAATAAGATTAACGTACCTGCAGTAAAAACCAAGCATGTCCGATAAACATCCTCAGATTTATTTCGGCTTCAAGAAGAAATGGGAATTACACTTCATGTGAACATCGTCCTATCCTTATTAGATGTTCACTGCGGTAAATTACAGTCCTTGTAGGAAGCGTCCATTGTTTTTCCAACCCACTTTTAACTTCCAACAAAATTACGTCTCACTGCAACGATGCGCCATCTAGTGGACAAACGACTACTTATCGCCAATACGGAAAATGCAGCCATGATGATGATGATGATGAATATTTATTTTGGCTTTCTTTTAATCCTACTGAATTTGTAATTATGTATCGGGCGTTCTAATACCGATAGTATGTGGGTGCCTGTGTGTGTGCATGTGTATATATGTGCACCGCCATCTACAGGCCAATGAGTGTACAGTCACTAAATGTACACATAACCTAATTTTTTTAGACCCCCCCATGGATGAAATTCTACGAAACTTGGCATACCCCCAGAGAATGCCAGGTCAATCATACACATAAAATTTGGTGCAGTTCTGAACATCTTAACTGATGATAGGGGCGATTGCATTTTCATTTTTTACCGGGGGGGGGGGGGGGGGGGTGCAAATCACAAATGAGTGATTATGGGCCAGGTTGATGTGGGCCCTTGAGACCAACATACCATAAAAGATTATTCATCCTCAGTGCCACGGTTCAGGTAGTTGTGACGAAACAACATTTTTCCGTAAAAGTCTAGTGGGGCTACATACCCACCAAATTTCATGTGCCCCGGTGGTTCGGTGTCCCGGGTATCGTTGACCAAAAATTCAGGAAGTAGATGACGGGAAAAATTCTTGAATTGTGCATGTGTTTGTGCATGTGCATGCATGCGTACATATGTCTACTGTGTGAGTATGTGTCATACGTATGATTACTGTAAATGTATGTGTGTGCGTGTGTATCTGTTTATGCACATGTGTGCACATGGAATGGGTTAACATGACCCCTGGAGGCAAACATACGGAAAAAATTGGTCATCCTAGGCCCTACGGTTCTCAAGATATTCACAGAAAACTGTGTCTGCCCTACCCTCCTTTCAGGGGGTACAGTACAGCGGGGGGGCTACAGATCAAAACGAAAACCGATGGTTCCATGCTATCCATGTGGGGTTACATGCCCACCAAATTACGTGTACCCCGGTCTTTCAGTGTCCAGTGTGGACCTCCTAGGCCCTACGGTTCTCGAGATATTCACAGAAAACTGTCTCCGGCCACCTACAGGCCAGTTGGTGTATATAGTAACATAAATTAATTTATTGTGTGGCCCCCCATGAACGGAATTCGACGAAACTTGGCGTGCATTCAGAGGGTGTCATAATGATCCTACACTTCCATGCAAGCTTGATGCTTTTTCTCTACAAAACTCCCCCTCGCTCGGTCTGAAGCTCTTTTCCTTTTCTTTGCGTCTTCCGTCAAGGGTTTTCGCTGCTTCTTTGCTGGCTGTGCCATTATACACACGTTTGCAACAATCTCTAGTGTTTTGTTAGCCTGCCTCTGTGCTGTAAACTGATCCTGCTTCGGTCGGCGGGTAGGATACACCAAACTTGCAAGTGGGATATTCTTCCTACAGGCAGTAGGGGCGGGCTAGAGAGCCTTCATTCGCCCCGTAATGAGTCATTTAACCATATACAGACTTACGAAGATGATTAATTAACACGAAAACGTTGCCTGGTGTCCCTTTAAGTTTTGAATTAATGTCCATGCCACCCCAGGAAAAAATCTCTAGATCCGCCCGTCTCAGGATATTCTGCTTTGGTTTTGATCCAAAAACCATGCATTGATGCGCGACTATAGAGTTGATGAACTCCGGTGATATGCAAATTCCTTGCTGCAGACATTGCAGAGGACTTTATTTTCAACACTTTATTTTTTATCAACACCATCAGGCCGTTTTTTAAAAGTAAATGTTCCAATCAATGATCCAAGCAGCACGTTTTCTCCCTTCATTTTACAGTCTAATTTTTACTGACTAGAACGGCTCGGGGTCAAAGGTCATATGGAATCAATTAATCTGCACTAATTTTTTTAATCAGTTATTTTTTCTCAAATTAATTAATCAAAATTAATCAGTTATTTTGACAGCCCTATAGTAAACATAAAAAACAAACACAATAGGAGGATTTTATTAAGACGCCTGATAAAAACAGAACTGGATTGTAATCCGCTGAAGGGCTCAATAGTGGTGTGTGGGGTTGTAAAAACAGAACTGGATTGTAATCCGCTGAAGGGCTCAATAGTGGTGTGTGGGGTTGTATTAAAAACAATGGAAATTCATGTTGGCGCCTCATGTTGTGCAGAAGCCTTGAAGTTGCAGTCTTTGGTCAGAAGAGTCCAGCTCCGCACTGCAGTAATCCAAAAGAACGACGTTTTGACATGTCAAACTCAAACAACTCCACCCAATAAGCACACACTGATGGTGCACACTGACTCCACCCAATAAGCACGCGCACACACACACACACACACACACACACACTGATGGTGCTGACCCAACTGCTGGTGACTGTTAGAGTTTGTTGGTGTTTGTTGACGCAGAGTGGAGTGTGTGGAGTGTGTGTGTGTGTGTGTGTGCGTGCAGTGTTGGTGTTTGTTGGCGCAGAGGAGATCCAGGAACAGTGTGTGCCTCAAAGGCACTGGGGGACGGGGTGGTTTAGAGGACCTGGCCACACATGACACACACACACACACACACACACACACACACACACACGTGACACCCATGACCCTAAGCCAAAGTCCTTTTAGGCAAGTCCCTCCACTCGGCGGCCATATTGCAACGCTTTTTGGGCACTCATCGGGCATCCTATTCAGCAGAAATGCGTGTGAGCAAGGCTTCACGACACCAATCTTGCTCCAGCGGTAAGATCACAACACATGATTGGCACGATGTCTTCACATCACACCACATGATTGGCTCAATGTATTTACATGTCGACGTTTTGCCGAGGAAGGGGTGGGATATGTGTAGAAAACGGCCTAACCCCATGCATTTCTATGGAGGATTTTTTGAGTGCTGTGTCTCCCATGTCCAACCCATGACCCTAAGCCACCCAAACTCTACTGCTTTACATGGCACACACACACCCAAACTCTACTGCCTTACATGGCACACGCTAGTGTGTACACACACACACACACACACACAGACAACACCAGCAGAAAGGTCATACAAGCTGGCCATCTTATCAATACTATAAAAAGATGAGTGTAAATAAAGATGAAAAACAAAAACTGCTGGCCAGAGATGCAGGCCCCCTCCTTTCCTGCATGCCATCCTCTCCCTCCGTCCAGCCCCATCCATCCCTCCCTGCTTCTGGCAAATCAAAGTGCCCCATATCTCTTAGTAACTGTACAAAAATAAGATGAAACTCTAACCAAACATTAACAATTGTGTCTGAGCGAGTGATCCAATTCTGAATGGAGCGGTTTTGGAGCCAGCTCAGCGCAGCTTGTGGAATGCTGTTGCTGCGTCACTCTTCGTGCGGGTTTCAGGATCCTGGGCACAAGAGCCAAACGGATGACAGCTGAGCAGAATTAGTAAACAAATCTGAGGTTTATTTACAACAACAGCTCCTGAACTGACAAGACCCAGCGAAGGGTTGTGAAAGAGAGAGAGGGAGGGAGGGAGGGAGTAGAGGAGAGAGGGAGGGAGGGAGGGAGGGAGGGAGAGAGGGAGTAGAGGAGAGGGAGGGAGGGAGGGAGGGAGTAGAGGAGAGAGAGAGAGAGAGAGAGAGAGAGAGAGAGAGAGAGGGAGGGAGGGAGGGAGTAGAGGAGAGAGGGAGGGAGGGAGGGAGGGAGTAGAGGAGAGGGAGAGGGAGAGAGGGAGGGAGGGAGTAGAAGAGAGAGAGAGGGAGGGAGGGAGGGAGGGAGTAGAGGAGAGGGAGAGGGAGTAGAGGAGAGAGAGAGGGAGGGAGGGAGGGAGGGAGTAGAGGAGAGGGAGAGGGAGTAGAGGAGAGGGAGAGGGAGGGAGGGAGGGAGTAGAGGAGAGAGAGAGCAAGTACAAGTGAGTGAGTTGAATCCTGGCTCTTCTCAGACTGTTGGGGAGAGAGAGAAAAAAAAGCTTCTGCTAAGCACTGGCCCAGAAGCACTTTTCTGCCTCATCGTGATGCAGACGACATCAATGGCCAATCAGATCATCGTGATGCAGACGACATCAATGGCGAGGCAAGCCTGGGTGACCACTCTCCAAATAACACTTTCCACTCTCCATAATCCTGACACACAGAACTCACACCTGGTCAGTAACAAAACTCCTTCTACATCCAACAGCCAAAGTGACATTTGCATATATAATATAATATAATATAATATAATATAATATAATATAATAAGCCTAAGCATCTCTGTACCTTACTAAACACTTGACTGCCAACCAGACAAATTTCAGATAACAAATTGGCCACCCATCTGCTAATCCAATAGATGGATTAGGTAACAAATAACCCTTTGAAGATCAGATGGGTGTTTATAATAATTATCTGACTAATGCCATCAGCTTTTCAGCCCTGTAACATCTGCAGAGCCAGGGCACGAGGTCAGAGGTCACACAAAACCCCCACCAAGCTGTCTGAGAGATAAGAAGACATGGGAGCACACTTTAAAACAACACTAAAGAGTTTTTTGTACCTTAAAAAAAAAAAGTTTCCAAAATCGTTTCAGTGGTTCATCGACTCGTACTTCAAATTACAAATATGACTTGCTTCTGATGTCGCAATACATCACACTTTCATAAAATCATGTAACATACTCTACCTTGTCTGTGGACATCGTTATTTGCAAAGCCAGTGCTGGATAAACAAAGAGCGTGCGTGTGACAGAGGAAAAGTGCTTTGGTGTTGCTTTAACACATTCAGGTTGCTCTACAGATGACAAGTCAAGTCAAATGTATTTCCTCCATAAGAATGGAAAGCACAGTGCGCCATGCCCACAACAATAAACAAGAGAACTGTCCCCAGGCCTTTTTCTAAGTATTCATCGATCAGTTTCCCCAGGCCTTTTTCTTAGTATTCATCGATCAGTTTCTCTTCCATGGAGTTCTTCTGTTGGTCGGCAGGAGACCTCTGGGGTGGAAGCGACCACCAGGGCTCACCGGTACATGTTTACCTCTGCTACTGTTTACTTCCGGTCACAGGAGAAAATCTCTACTCGCATACTGCATGTTATTACTGTGAGCCGAACCCAGAATTCATCGCTTCTAGACAAGACTTCAGCTGGAGAAGCTTTAGGATTTAGTCAGTAATCTACTTTCCTGGTGTTGCACACTTCACCCAATTCCACCTAGGAATGGATAAGCACAATGCTCGCATTCATTAACAGTAGCTCTCCACCATTCCTCCATTCCCAGACTAAAACCCAGAATCGCTGTCAATGTCGGAGACCTGAGGGCTAGTGCACGGCTACTTCGCTGAGTAGCCGTTTTGCGCCCCCCTGGCTCTGGGCAGAGACGCGTTGCTGGTCTTGAAGGAGCTCTCCAAGCTCTCCACTGATCCTGAAACCGCTCATCAGCCTCACAGCTTCTGTCAGGGAAAGGGCAGGGCCGCCACAATGTTGTCCCACATGCTTTCAGCCCACGCATCCCTCTTTCCTCCTCCCTGCATACCTCTATCTCTCTCCTCTACCACATCCCTGCATCCCTCCATCTCTCTCCTCTACCCACCTCCCTGCATCCCTCCCCTCTACCCACCTCCTCCCTCTGTCCCTCAGCCTGCCGAAACCTCCTCTGCTCTTCCCTCTGTCTACCCTCCTCTCTCTGCTCTTCCCTCTGTCCCTCAGCCTGCCGAAACCTCCTCCGCTCTTCCCTCTGTCTACCCTCCTCTCTCTGCTCTTCCCTCTGTCCCTCAGCCTGCCGAAACCTCCTCCGCTCTTCCCTCTGTCTACCCTCCTCTCTCTGCTCTTCCCTCTGTCCCTCAGCCTGCCGAAACCTCCTCCGCTCTTCCCTCTGTCTACCCTCCTCTCTCTGCTCTTCCCTCTGTCCCTCAGCCTGCCGAAACCTCCTCCGCTCTTCCCTCTGTCTACCCTCCTCTCTCTGCTTCCTTCTCTTCACCTTCTCATCATCATCTCTGCTTCCTTCTCTTCACCTTCTCATCATCATCTCTGCATCCTTCTCTTCACCTTCTCATCATCATCTCTGGATCCTTCTCTTCTCATCATCATCTCTGCATCCTTCTCTTCACCTTCTCATCATCATCTCTGCATCCTTCTCTTCTCATCATCATCTCTGCATCCTTCTCTTCACCTTCTCATCATCATCTCTGCATCCTTCTCTTCTCATCATCATCTCTGCATCCTTCTCTTCTCATCATCATCTCTGCATCCTTCTCTTCTCATCATCATCTCTGCATCCTTCTCTTCTCATCATCATCTCTGCATCTCTGCATCCTTCTCTTCACCTTCTCATCATCATCTCTGCATCTCTGCATCCTTCTCTTCTCATCATCATGCGTGACATCTACAACAGCAGACTGGCCAGAGCCAGCTTTTAGCTAAGCTTACAGCTAGTGGCGAACACAGAAGCAGAGTTTGGTGTTTGGCAATCTGAAAGAGGGCTTGAATCACCAGTTATTACCTAGGCCAGAAGTGTGAGTAGGAAAGAGTTGGTTACAGGTGTTTGGATGACGCCTACATCATTGATGGAATTATAGCCCTAACAGTTAGGTCTGCGTGAGACTCAAATTTAAAAAGACAAGAAAGTAAAACAGAATCAGACACAGGGTTGGTTTGTAAACAACAATTGCATTAGTTTCTGAAGGGGAAATTAAGACAGGAGTTATGCTATCCTACGTTATGCTTGAGTACAAATGGTTCAAGAGCCTCTCTGAATATTGTGACTCCGAACATAGATGTTACAAGCTCACTGCTCGCACATAAATAAGAAACAGCGGATTACAGGAAGGATATCATTTGGCAAAAGACAGACGAGATGAAGAGATGCGTACGCCTCTGCCTGTGAGTGGCTGGAAGAAAGACAGACAGGAAGTGAGCAAGAGAAACAGGCAGTGACACACAGAAAGCGAGAGACAGAGAATCTTTTTCACCATGCTCACTTTCGAACTGAATGTTCCATCCTTAATGGTTCAGGAGAAATGAAATGAACACAGAACAATCAGGGTGTGTGTACATGTGTGTTTTTAAAAGTAAGAGTGTGTTGTGTGTGTGTGTGGTGTTGACTACCTGTTGTACTGCACATGTGTACGCTAAAAGCAGCAACTGAGGGCAGCACTCAGGCTAAGCAAGAACACAGCAACATGTCCTTGCTTTTCACACACACACAAACTATGTGGACAGCACAAGTGCATATACTCACTCTCAGTTCCACACACACACACACACACACACACAATACAGCTGTTGTATGCGCACTCCCGAGAGAGCTGCTCTGCGAGAACAAGCTGAGAGCTGAGGCAACACACACACACACACACACAGGCCGAGAGCTGAGGCATAATGCGGTCAGTCACTGCATACAGACTACACACTGGGCGCTTGAGTGACAGCACTGGAGAGGGGGATGGAAATCTACACAGAAACAGAGAGGTAGGGAATGAAGGGATGGACATCTGCACAGAAACAGAGAGGTAGGGAATGAAGGGATGGACAAAGAGGTAGGGAATGAAGGAATGGACATCTTCACAGAAACAGAGAGGTAGGGAATGAAGGGATGGACAAAGAGGTAGGGAATGAAGGGATGGACAGAGAGGTGGGGAATGAAGGGATGGATAAAGAGGTAGGGAATGAAGGGATGGACAGAGGTAGGGAATGAAGGGATGGACAGAGAGGTAGGGAATGAAGGGATGGACAAAGAGGTAGGGAATGAAGGGATGGACAGAGAGGTAGGGAATGAAGGGATGGACAGAGGTAGGGAATGAAGGGATGGACAGAGAAAGTGAAGAGTAGTATAGCAAGGCAGATAAATATCTAGCCTGGTCTCTGACATCAACACCGAGGTTCATACGGAATCGTGAGTTTTGTGTACCGTTACAGCCCTAGGACAAAGTAGAATGCTTTAGTTCATGGCAGAGAGATTGCAGTCGATATTACCTCTGTGCATTTTTTTTTAACGTCAAGCAAATGATGACAAAATTATTTGTAGCAGCTTTTTTGAACGTGAAGACTTCACTGGCATGTCTACACCATTATTTGGTTTTAAATGGTCCATATGTTCAAACAGGTGCTTCTCCACTGTATCAGGATACTAAGCAAGATTTTGGAGATAAAGACAGAAACGGAGAAGAGAGAAGTCTTTGAAGACAGAAGCGGAGAAGAGAAGTCTTTGAAGACAGAAACGGAGGAGAGAGGTCTTTTCAGGGAGAGGAAGAGAGGTCCCCAAGCTGCCAGCTGCCACCCCCCCCGCTGGTCCCTACCCAGAGGTGTCCCCGGCCTCAGCGCACCAGCCAGAGCTCCTGGCAGCAGGATGGAGGTCAGAGCGACTGGGCCAGAGACGCATCAGCACAGAACATCTGCTTCTCCACAACAAGGTATCACTGCAGTAACAGCAAGAAGCTTGTGTGTGTGTGTGTGTGTGTGTGTGTTGTGTGAGTGTTAGAGGGTGGCTACCCGCTCCGAGTCTGACTGGGCCGACAGGACGGGTCGGGTTTGGACAAATATTTAGAAATGATACTCGGGTTCAGGTCGGGTTCAGACACATCGGCGCGGTGGCATTGGACGTTTTATATTTAAAATAGCTTATTATGTTGGGTGGCAAACAGGTCTGCTTCACATAATGCAAAAGTTTGTTTTTTGAGAATAAAATAAAATAGGACCTTCTTCTAACAGCCTTCTTCCTGTGTGCAAGATCTGTTTATGTAGCCGTGACAGCCTTGCCTGAAATGCACATGCGTTATTTTGGGAGATGTTAAAAAAGTTGTTATCGGGAGAGTTTAAGACCAAAGGAAATGAAGGGAAGTCTAGGCCTACTATGTGGAGGTATTTCTGGTTAATGGTCAAGGCGACTCACTGGGGATGATGAAGATTATGGTCCATAAGAAGTGGAGTGGTCATGAAATAGACGTGCTGTACATGGAACTCTGCCTTGCAGTGATGCTATGAGGCTATGTGGCAGGGCTATGAGGCTATGTGGCAGGGCTATGTGGCTATGTGGCTATGAGGCAGGGCTATGAGGCTATGTGGCAGGCTATGAGGCTATGTGGCAGGGCTATGAGGCTATGTGGCTATGTGGCAGGGCTATGAGGCTATGTGGCAGGCTATGAGGCTATGTGGCAGAGCAATGAGGCTATGTGGCTATGAGGCTATGTGGCAGAGCTATGAGGCTATGTGGCAGGGCTATGTGGCTATGAGGCTATGTGGCAGGGCTATGAGGCTATGTGGCAGGGCTATGAGGCTATGAGGATATGTGGCAGAGCTATGAGGCTATGTGGCAGGGCTGTAGCACTAGTACTATTGTGCATCTATAATGGCTGTGTCTTGACATATTACAGAACTCGTCTTTTATGTGAAAAAGTATAACCTAACAGTGTAAAAAGAAGTAGTTCAGAAAACATCTCCATCCCCAAATGGTGGAATATCCCTTTAAGGCAGTCTCTTGGAGGAGAGGATTTCCTTGCCTTCCCCCAATTAATGCCGGTGCTGCATATGGATCAGTGACAACAAAGGACCATAGTTTCAATAACTGTTGCAGTTCACTTCAAGAATAACTGAGGCATCATCTGCGTTTGGCTCGGGTTATGTTCTAACTGAGGCACCATCTGCGTTTGGCTCGGGTTATGTTCGGACATAAAAATTAAAATGCCTGTCAGGTTCGGGCCTGAACCGCGCGCACCTGTGTGTGTGTGTGTGCGCGCACATGTCATGAGTTAGGCTGTGCTCTCTAGATGGGGAAATGTGTGTGTGTGTGCGCGCACATGTCATGAGTTAGGCTGTGCTCTCTAGATGGGGAAATGTGGATCTTGCTGAAATCACACACACATACGCAGATAAGTCGGCCAGTGTTTGGGCAGGGAAAGGGGGTGAGGGGTGGCCGGGTGTGCGGCCCATGAATGGGCTTCTTTCTGGAGCTGGATTCCACTGATGGCTGCCTGAATAGATCCTTCTGTAGCCCGCAGGCTAGAGCCATGCACAGCGCTCCAGCGAGATGGATAGAAGGAGTGAGAGAGAGAGGGTATGACACAACAGGAGAGAAAGAGTGAGGGGGAAAAAACTGCAAGGAGCATTTCAGGCCTGGACAGGCGTCAGACGCAAACTCTTTAAGAGTAAACCCCTGCACTGCCAGCCAATCCTGGCCAAGCAAAGTCTCAATGGCAGCGGTTTTAGAGGTACACATCAGAAGGGGGTGGTACACCAAAAAGAGAAGAAAGAAGCTGTGCGTAAAAAGACTGTCCACCAGTGTTGAGTGTTTCACAATCAGACAGGGAGAGAGAGCAACAGACAGGGAGAGAGAGCAACAGACACAGGTGACGGCCACCTCCCCTGAGTCGCCAACCCCCTCCAATCTTGCCCCAAACATGGACCCCCTTAAGAACCCCCTGCTCTGATGTGTGCCTTCAGCCTCCACATCCTGTCTGAAACCACACACACACTCCAAGACCCCCCCCCCTCCCTCTACTAACACAGACAAGTTCTCGAGGTGCCATTCTGACTTGAAGACCCGAATATAAACAGAGCAAAAGCATAAAGAAAGAAAAGAGAGAGACAGAGAGTCACTTTTCACCATGCTATTGCTCACCTTCAAACTGAATATTCCATTCTTAATGATTCAGGAGACGCACAGAGCAACAGAAAAGAGACGAGGAAGAGGCTCATATGGCTCATATAAGGCTCATATGCTCCCAGCTTACTCCAGAAGAGGCTATGCACCCAGCTTACTCCAGAAGAGGCTATGCACCCAGCTTACTCTAGAAGGTTTTCACACCTCCTCTGTCTCTCATCTCCTCATCCTCCTTTCTCGACCTCTTTCACCTCTTCTAAAAAAACACAAGCACAAGCACTGCTGTACCCGTCCTCATAGCCCACGCACAGAAACAGAACTCGGTGTCACAATCATCAGATCTTCAATGCCTTACTTTTGTGCATTTGCTTAAAATCATTGAATCATTGACTATTCATTGCCAACACACGTGGAAGAAAACATTGCTCTCAAACAAACAGACAAGAAACCTGTGGAGTAATCGATCCGCTGAGTGGGGGATCTCTTGAGTGTTTGTGAGTCTGTTCTTCAGCATTGGGCTTCTTTGGTCCACCTCCACCCTGAGGAGCACTGGGAGGCTATAGGGTTTAGCAGACATGGGGGACGAGTCACATGACTTGACTCGAGTCACATTTTTTAGGACTTGAGACTTGCTTGATCAACATGTATAAAAGACTAGACTTGACTTTGACTTGCTTGCTATTCATGACTTGAGACTTGACTTAGACTTGAGACAAATGACTTGAAATTACTTGACTTTTTATTTTTTCAGAGATATTAAGGAGTTAACTTTACGATTTTCGAAAAAATCTGCTTAGGTGCTGTTGCATGAGTCACGTAAGCGAACCGGTCCTTGTCGCGACAGACCAACAGCAAGTGCCAGATCAAATGAGACAGACTGAAGTAGGCTAACTTGCAAATATGGAAGGCTCTACGTTTACACCAAAACATAATAATGCTTGGCTACACAGATGATTTATCTGACAACTCAAAGGAGAAATGAATAGTCTACAAGTATGCAAATTAGCGACATAACCACCACCAAGTCGATTTTCATCCTTCAGAAGTTAGTCGTGTTAGAAACCTAATGTCAAATTTAAGGCATGTTAAGAGTTGGCTTTGAATGATACAAGTAGTTGCTAGGTTACAGGGACGCTGGCGAGACACGCCGCTCAGCCTGGCATCATGTTTTTGTTTGTTTTTATGTAATGTTCTGTTATTTTTTTTGTATTTATTTGTCAAGTTAAATGTTTTTACCCTTTATTTACGTTATTTTCGATAGTTTTGTGTTATTCCTGGTCCTTTTTTCTGGCTGATAACTAACGGTAACGTTAGTTTCTATTTGACTGGGCTATTAAGCTTGCCTTGACTAGCCGTCCCTCTTCCATCCGACGCTGCACATCCTCTGTCTGGACTCGTCTGGACGGAAAGATTGCTCAGGGAAATGGGCCTACTCTGCGAGAGATCTGCAGCTGCCACGACCACCGAGCTGCGGCTGACCTGCGAGCTGCCATAACGTTAACGTATAGCCTCTGACGCTGGGTGCCTGCAGTCTGGATTGAGTGCTGACGTGGGGACCTCTGATGGCGACGTCGGGAGCCATGAAGCAACAAACGTCTTGCTAAAGCCACCGAGCTGCTGATCAGCAGGAAGATCGGCCATCATGACTTCAGACTGTTGTTCTTCCGGTGCTCTGCTCTCCAGACTGCCAGTAAATTCTCCGAGATGGTCAGTGAAAGAACTTTGTTGGTCTTGCATTGGCAGTTTCACGCAGGTCATCATTGCCCTTGGACTTTTTCAGCCGGTTGGAAATTGGACTAATTTTAACATGATCATTATTATTTTATTTATTTATTTTCAATTTGCTGTGTTGTCTGTTTTGTATGTCTTAGTGTCACGGGAACGCTGGCGACTACGCCGCTCTGTCTGGCATTTTTTGTCTTATTGTCTTTTGTTTTTTGTCAATGTCTTGTATGTGGAGCGCTTTGGGTTTCACTTTGTGCATGTTAAATGCGCTATACTAAATAAAACTGACTTGACTTGACTTGACTTGAATCTATTATGCTTTTTAGTTAACACGATATTAGGTTAAAATGTGTGAAATGGCAAAGTGAAACATTTTCTTGTCTAAGTTTAATCTTGATATGCTTGCGAAAATGCCAATATAACTTGAAGTAAGCGTCTCTCTTTCTCCCTCCCTCTTAAACACGTCCCTGTTCTATACGCTACAGCCTAGTAGTAACAGTCAGTAGTAGGCCTGGCTAACTGCCAGCAATCAGCATAGAAAAGTACCTTACTTCACATGTTAGGCTTATGTATAATATGATACAGCATTGATGGTCCAAAACCCTACTAAAATCCATTACACCGTCGCGCTGGTCAAAGTTTGGCAGTGACGTCGGCGGCAGCATGAGATTCATTGATTAGGTCACTTTTTCAACATTATTAGGTCCCTGGAGATGACAGGTATAACTTGAACTGTTTGAATACAGACTGACTAGACTGCCTGCGCCATTAATGGACTTTAACTTCAAGGGAGACTGAAGAGAAGAGAAGAAAAAGAACCCCCCCAACCCCACCCCCCCCGACTTCTCTCTCTGACTGTATAAAGAGCTGCCTAGCCACAATGGCCCCGCAAGAACGGCACGGCAAAGTGCACTCACCATAGCAACCGGCCACAATATGCCGTCTGCACATGGGTGGTGGACTGGACTGGCCTGAGTGGAGTGGAAGGAAGAGGATGTGGGGGTGGGGGTGGGGGTGGGGGTGGTGTTTAAATGAATTGGGAGAAGCGTGATGGAGACTGCAAATGACCCCCCCCCCCCACACACACACACACTTACTCTCACTGCCTATGTCTATGGCTACAATAAAGGCTGTGAAGTATGGGGATCAGAAGCACACACACTTACTCTCACTGCCTGTCTATGGCTACAATAAAGGCTGTGAAGTATGGGGATCAGAAGCACACACACTTACTCTCACTGCCTATGTCTATGGCTACAATAAAGGCTGTGAAGTATGGGGATCAGAAGCACACACACTTACTCTCACTGCCTATGTCTATGGCTACAATAACGGCTGTGAAGTATGGGGATCAGAAGCACACACACTTACTCTCACTGCCTATGTCTATGGCTACAATAAAGGCTGTGAAGTATGGGGATCAGAAGCACACACACTTACTCTCACTGCCTGTCTATGGCTACAATAAAGGCTGTGAAGTATGGGGATCAGAAGCACACACACTTACTCTCACTGCCTATGTCTATGGCTACAATAAAGGCTGTGAAGTATGGGGATCAGAAGCACACACACTTACTCTCACTGCCTATGTCTATGGCTACAATAAAGGCTGTGAAGTATGGGGATCAGAAGCACACACACTTACTCTCACTGCCTATGTCTATGGCTACAATAAAGGCTGTGAAGTATGGGGATCAGAAGCACACACACTTACTCTCACTGCCTATGTCTATGGCTACAATAAAGGCTGTGAAGTATGGGGATCAGAAGCACACACACTTACTCTCACTGCCTATGTCTATGGCTACAATAACGGCTGTGAAGTATGGGGATCAGAAGCACACACACTTACTCTCACTGCCTATGTCTATGGCTACAATAAAGGCTGTGAAGTATGGGGATCAGAAGCACACACACTTACTCTCACTGCCTGTGTCTATGGCTACAATAAAGGCTGTGATGAGGCGTGCAGGATGGGGATCAGAAGTCGCCAGAACCCCCTGGGAGGAATAGCAAAGGCACAGAGTTGTGAGGGGGGGGGGGGGGTCAGAGTTGTGAGAGGGGGGGGGGGGGGGGGGTCAGAGTTGTGAGAGGGGGGGGGGGGGGGGGGGGGGGTTCAGAGTTGTGTGTGAAAAAAGCACCAATGCAGAGACAGACACAGAAACAAAAAGGCTGTAAAAAGAGCGGGAAATAAAAGGCAGGAGGGAGGAGAGCCATGTGACTGGGGGACAGGATGGAGAATGACGGAGCTGGACAGCAACGTGGCCACAGCAGTGGTCCCATAAGGCCCCATGGGTGCAGTCCCCCCCCCCCACCCCCCATGGGTGCAGCCAACCCCCACCCCCACCCCCACGGGTGCAGTCCCTGGAGATGCTGGGGTGTTTCCCTCAGTCTCAATCTTACTTGGGGTCCAGCAGGAAGCTCCTGGCACTACGCATTCTTTTGTACTTGATGCATAACCAGTTCACAGAAACGACTGATGCATTCAGATGATAAAAGCCAATCTCACACAAACCCAACCACCCTCTCACACACACAGCTACTTTTCTTCTCGCTATTTCTGTGTGTGTGTGTGTGTGTGTGTGTGTATGTGTATGTGTATATATATATATATATATATATATATATATGAAGAGTTCAGATGCAAAACCCTCTAAATCCGCTAATTATTTGATTAGCGTATACTATGTGTGGAGAGCATCCCCTCACCATCTTTATCTCATTTTTGACATAGGTGGCATTTAGAGGCTTTTGCATCTGAACCCTTCATATATAAATAATATAGTATATAAATAAATAAACACTTAGACCACAATCAATATCATCCTCATCAGTCACAATTACACACTCAGCAGGTTGGGAAACAAGGTGCTTTAGAAGCTCGGGTCACACTGGCAGCCTCTGATGGATAAGAAGAAAAACAAACTAACAAAACAAAACAGAATTGGAATCCCTCTGGAGGACTCCTGAGTCAAAGCAAGAAGGATGGGTGCCACTCAGATGAGACGAGACAGACAGACAGACAGACAGACAGACAGACAGAGAGAGAGACAGAGAGAGACAGAGAGAGAGAGAGACAGAGAGAGACAGAGAGAGAGAGAGAGAGAGAGAGAGAGAGAGAGAGAGAGAGAGAGAGAGAGAGAGAGAGAGAGAGAGAGAGAAAACTGCCTCTCTACTGAACGCGACCTTCATTTGCATTTTCTCACGCCTGGCCTTCATCAACACTTCAATTAGCCTGCCGGCTACACTGAGGATCACGTCGCAGCATTTGCATGTGTGTAACGTAGAGTGCTTCTCTCTGCACTAAGGCCAAAACATCAACTGTGGATCATCCAGTTTTGCTCACCTAATGCTGACCTTATCTGATTCTGAACCCTTAAGGTCACCAGAAGTGCATTTGACATTATGCACTAGATTAGAAAAGATGCAGTGGTCACACAATAGCATCAGATCAAGATGTTAAAGGTCAGATTTCACATTCAGGGATGCTTAAAGCACAGTTAAAGCAACACCAAAGAGTTTTTTATACCTTAAAATAATGTTTCCAAAATCGTTTCAGTTGTTCATCAACTCGTAACAGGGTGAACGGCACTTCTGCATTCGCTTCGCAGCCCCCTATCGGCTATAACCGCACTATGTAAGTTTGCCAGATCGGGTAGCGGATCTGTAGTTCGATGGAATGAGACATAAGAAACTACAAATTTGACTTGCATCTGATGTCGCAATACATCGTACTTTTATAAGTCATGCAAAATATTCTACCTTTTCTGTGGACATCGTTATTTGCAAAGCTGGTGCTAGATAAACAAATAGCGTGCGTGCGACAGAGGGAAAGTTCTTTGGTGTTGCTTTAAGTTTAGACTAAGGAACATTACATTTAAAGAATTTCATGACGTTTGTGTATGGCCTTTGTGTTGAGTTACTTTGCTCTTCAAGTTCGGAGAGGAGTTCACTATCAAATAATTGTTGACTAATTTTGCACACCTAGATAATTAATTAATGTTCATATTAAAATCACAGTTCAATTTTCTCATTTTAACAGTAGCCTACTCATACACCAATAATTCAGCCACTACAATAGCTGGTCCCAAAAAAGGTCCCATTTGGGAGCTCAAAACTGACAGTAGCCTCTGCTGGTGGTGTCATTAATTCATGCTAAGGTTACTTTGAGCTGGTCACTGCTCCCCTGACAGGAACAGACCTTGGTCATGATGAGACCTCTCCAATGGCACGTTAACCAAGAATGGGTACTACAATTACAAAACAACCATCTCAGAAAACAAGCCACCGCAGTCAAAATGTGTTCTCTTCTATTGTATTTGTAGATGTGTCGTATTTCCCCCTTTCACACATTGACTCATGCTTCCAACCACAACTTTTATTTGATCTGCTAAACTGCTCAGAGTGCCCTGTTGAGCTTATTCGTGAACTTATCATCTGTGTCATGATATTGGGATAAACTAATAGCATACACAAAAACTGTGTCCATATAACTCATGTTAATCAGTCATTCATCATGGTTAGTATAAGGTGAATCACGACAAAGGTTAGTTTTGTATAAAACACGGAGCAGCATCTCAAAACCAAGTTCCCAGGTATGAGTACTAAAGGACACCGTTTGGTGAAACACACCTCGGTGACTCATACACCAGCCTGTGGAATTCCCTTCTGTTCATGCAAAAGATCCACCCAAAGGGCGAGGGGGCGGGTGCCAGTAACCGGGCACACCTGAGTAGTGAGTAGGGTACCTAGTAAGTTAGTAGCATCTGTCCGTTACACACCTGAGCGAGTGACGTGGGATACTGGAACATCACAGTATGGGGGGGGACACATTGAAGCCTAAATTTGACTACACATGAAATTACAATGCTAAACTCACATTCATAACCCGAATACGTTATTTTATGACAAAAGTATCAATCCCTTGAGTATGACATTAGCCTACTTTAACCCCCCACCGGCCCAACAACGCAATGAGGCGTTATATCAAGCAAGTCATTTATTTAGCACATTTAACACAAAAGGGTTGACACAAAGTTTCTCAATGTCGACCTACCGTGAACCTGCTACCAGCATCAGAGATGACCACTGACCATTTACACGATGCTAGATACAGTTACAGTAAGAAGCGATTTTTACCTGTAGTTCCGATTTCCATTCATGGGGTCTCTGTCCGGATCCCTCCCCGGCTCACTTTGTAGAACACCCCGTAGACACTCGACTTAGCTCTGGGAACACCAAGGTTCCCCGGAGAGAAACGGCGCTGTAGCCGCGTGTCTTCTCTCGTAAGACACTGACTTCAGTAGTCCACACTCGCTGTTTGACTGAACTCGTCTTGATGTACCGAAGTCCTCTTAACTCGGGGGGACCGAGAGGGGAGGGGGGTCTTCAGTGTCCCCGTCTACAAGTCGCTCTCACGGTATCACAACCAATCAGAAACCTCCGTCAGTGCCAGGGTTGCCTACTGGTGTTAGCCAGCTAACATTGGTTGACGAAAAGATACATTTGACAAAGTCACAGTAACCGATTAATGCGCCAAGCGATAACTTAACTCAGACACATATGATATTAACTATTCATCAACCAGATAGACTTGTTACTTGGAAGTATCCGTCCCAAAAAACCCTGTTTCCACTGACTTCTCAATACTTGGCTGGTTGACTAACATTAGCTCGCTTGCTAGCAGGATTGCTAGCTGGATTCTCATCAGAAAAAAGCGACGTCTTCTTATCGCCGAAACTCTGCTGTCATTTCGTTACAGCTTCTGACATGAAACCAAATCACTTTAATCGATGTGGCTGACGTTCCCCTAGCCGTCACGGTAACTGTAAGTCGACGACTCGACGATTCACTCGCAGTTATAACCAGCAATTTTCAGCCCGGTTTTCGGTGATCAACTCCGTGGCTGGGGCTCTCTGGCTAGCTAAATATGGTGATCTGACGCCGACAGGAACCTGCTAGGCAATCGAGTGTTGATTGGTGGGTTCTCGGAGGTAAGGAGGAGGGTTGATACTCAAATCGGAAACACCATACGTCAGTGTGAGCGTTCATATCCACTTCTACACAGGTCCATGTGTTCAATACATTAACTCTGCCTCCCCCCTCCTCCACACACACACACACACACACATTCACACGATGCATTTGTTCACATAACAAATGGAATGACCCGTTACCTATATCACATTATCATTTGAATGAGATAGGTCTACTTAAAAATAAGAACATATTGCCTATTAACAAAAGTGCGGTAGTGTTCATAATATAGCCACATCAACTTGTGAGGAAAAAACACACGAGTCATGATTAATAAAAAACATTTTTTTTTAATTTTCTTTAAAAATAACCCTCCCCAACGAATTCCCATTACTATGACATACACAGCCAAAATATGTTGCTTGTGCCCTTTCATTCAGATCTACTGGGAAGTGCTATGACAAGGACTTGTTCAGTGGCTATTTTATATTGCTTAAATCTGTGAGGGTCAAAGTGGAGCCCTCTGATAATGTACCTCTAAACTGTCTTGCCCTGTATACAATGCCTGTTTCAGAGGAGAGTGAAATGAGTGCATCAGAAAGGGTGAGAGCTCCCATGACAAATTACAAGGGAGGTTTGTCCAAATTCCTCAGGCCCCCTCATATTACCCATTAATGCCTTACAAGCTGCATCCACATAGAGAAGGCAGTAGAACAGTCCAACTATGCAGCAAACAGGGCTACTGTTCCTCTATGGGGAACCATCGTTCTTTGAAATCATATTTATGTTCTACAGGAAACACTGGCTCTAGGTTAAACAGAGGGCAATCACATGGCTGAATACCACTGTAAATGAATGTCATTTAGATCCTGCCCCCCCCCCCCCCCCTCTCTTGACTGAATCCTTACCTCGTTATCACTTAGATTTCTGATGAATTCTGTACTCAGTCTATATCAATGCAACCAAAAGTTATCAACTTATAAATACAAATCACCTTCAGAGACACAGGATTGGTACAACACTATACAAAGGCATTTTGATTCCACAATATTCCATTAAACAGGAGTCAAAACAACGGTTGGCTGACTGTCAAAAAACAAAAATCCCTTTTGACTTAAACAAGCACCCTCAGTATGAATCTGACACCTTGAGGTGCTGTGAGGCAGGCAGTTCCAAATCAAAAGGGACATTTCCACAGCTCCCCCTTGAGGACAACGCCTGACACTACTCACAACTGTAAAGAAAACAAACAAGTCAAATGATAAAATACAAGTGCAATTGTTTTAACCGTTACAAAAACAAGAGAGGGAAAAATGAATTTCAGATTGAGGCAACATACAAGAGGCAGAGTACAGAGCTCCACCAGCTCGTCTACAGGACTTGAGACATGATCTGCTAAATAAAAAAACAAGGTGCACGGGTCAACTTTCACCAGTGTCCACTAACGAGAACATGCAGTTTACAAAGCCTTGAGATGAGATGCTCGTAACCCCACGGCCCGAGGCCAGACGCTCGCTTCTGTGTGGCCAACGCCCACAGCGCACCATTGGGCGTCTGCAGCCAACAGGCCTGGGGATGCAAAGGGTGACCGAGGGAGACAGGCCAGTAAAATGTGTGTGTGTGTGTGTGTGTGTGTCGTTTTTGGAAAGAAGTGGCAGTGTTTAAGGCGGTGCACTGGTATACATGGGAAATCAACAAAGGTGCACAGGGGCTTCTAGAGTGTGCACAGGGGCTTCTAGAGTGTGCATAGGGGCTTCTAGTGTGCATAGGGGCTTCTAGAGTGTGCATAATGGAGCTCTGATGCCTGAAGCCAAGTAATGGTGGCACATAACAAAACAAAAACAAAAAAAAAGAAACAGAAACAATTCCACACTGGTTCTGAACATGGTCTTTGTTCATGCATTGCACTACGCGCGTGAGCCAGTGCTGCACCTGTCCGCTGCGTCCTTCTCTACATGCTGGAATGTACACTACACGAGTGGGTGTCGCAAGAGAGGCAAGAGAAAATGCTGGTCCGCTGTCAAGGTTGTGTCATGGACAGGCCTGTGTCCGCGAGTGTGGCTGCCAGCATTCAAGCTTCATTTGGGGAGAAAACGGCATTTTTATATTGCATATAGCATATTGCTCACTCCTCACCTGTGGGATACTGTAGAGATTGCGCTGTCATGGCATGTGCATAGGAAGGACTAGGTGTTAATGGTCAGTATGGTTTTGAGACCTACTGGTTTTGGCAGCAAAGACAAAATAAAAACAAGTATTAAAAAAAAGAAACAAATAAAAAATAACAAGAGCATATATATTCCATCTCTAGAGGAAGGGACCATTCAGTTACAGGAAAATAAATAAATAGGTGAGGTGCAGCACCCCCCCATGTGATGCTCGTGCCCCGCACTCTGCATGGTTGGCATCATGTGATGCTCGTGCCCCGCACTCTGCATGGTTGGCATCACGTGATGCTCGCGCCCCGCACTCTGCATGGTTGGCATCACGTGACGCTTGCGCCCCGCACTCTGCATGGTTGGCATCACATTTGGCTGGTTTACAATGCTGGTTTCAGTGTTGGGTGCGCTGAGCGTAATACTTAAAGCACTCATTGGTCTGTTCTGTTCTATCTTTTTTACTTAAGGATCTTCTCGTCTTTTCTTTCTTTTTTGGCTAATTTTTGCCATTATCTGGCGCTAGCTAAGTCTATACAAAGTTTGGCTACAAATGACACTGTCCTAGTGGAGTGCACAATCAGAGTGTGCTCTCTGCACCTACAGCAATGCTACAGCCTGTTCCCCGCTCCCAGCCTGTGTAATGGGTCACACTAATGCAAGTCGTACACAGAGACAATTCATGGACGCTGGGCTTAAGCGGTCTACAATGCTAACACTAAGTGCTAATGTACCATTACATTTGTCATCCATAAAGGCCATATTAAAAAAAATCTTACTTTTTCCATTTAAACAATAAAAATGTAACAATAGTCATTTATAAAATTAAAATTTTAAAATGAACACAATGTGTGTGTGTGTGTGTGTGTTGCATGCGTGCATGTGTGTCAAATGAACACAATGTGTGTGTGTGTGTGTTGCATGTGTGTCAAATGTTCAAAAGGGGCGCAAACACTGTTCTCCGGCAAGGGAAGCTGATTGAGGCAGAGTTGTGGTGGCAGTCAAAAGTAAACAAAACAAAAATATCTTCATAGGTTTCCCTATCCAGTCCTCCTCTTCATATTGCATACATGCATACATTTCATACACAGAAGGGCAAAGGTATACACATCATTAATACCGTTGAACTCTTCATTAAAAGAAAAGTATGAAAATAAAGAAATCAAAAGAAAAAGACAGGAACTTGCAGGGGTATAGTGGGCCTGCTAAGTAAATCCAAACAGACAAATCTTCATCATGACGATCTTCATATCGTTTCAGGGACAAGGTGCTGTGTTGAAGGCCACCTCTGCCGCTGCACTAGTGTGTATGAAGTCTGATATGGTGCATTTGAGAGGTGGGGAGTGGGCTGGGGTGGAGGGTGCTTGTGTGGCCAGGAAGCGTCTGGTGCCGCATCCAGTCTTGGTGGGATGTAATGATAAAGGATATGAGGTCGAGCTGTGGGTGTGTGCTCAGGCAAAGTACATGGTCCTCAGGGTGTCATGGTGGATCTGCACAGCCTTGGCCAGCGCTTGGGGGTCCCGGCCGTTACTCTGACCCGACACATGGCTGCCCTCCCCACTGGCAGAGCAGGAAGAAGAAGAGACCAGTTAACTCCAGTTCACTTCTAACAGAGACAAATGTCCTAAAAGTGATTCAGCCTTATACCTTACTAACGGGCACAAAACGAACATACACACGCTACTTGATGAACTGGTAAATTATTTTTTTAACACTTCACTTCTAGGCCTTATTTTAATCATTCTTTTTAAAAGGCATCTTGTTACTTGGTTGAGGTGGGAGAAACCAAAGAGTGATTGACAGGTAAAGCTATATTCAAAATTTGTATGAGTGATGAGGTCAGATGAGACGGAAAAAAACATGAACATGAAAAATCTAGCAATCACATGTGTTTTCATCCAATCACATTACTCCTCTCATTCTTTTCCAAACAGCATGGCACTTGCCCTGCTATCAACAACACAGCTATATTTCAACCACTGAAAAGAGGTTGACTGACAAGCTAATGTTTCACGATTCTTGCGAGATTTGTCGGGCCGCCGTTCTTGGAAGTTCCATGGCTGGTTTTCTTGGTAGCGACTCGCTACGTCTATGTTGTATAGCTATGCTAGGTGAACGATTCGCTTATTACAAGTTTGTTTACCATCAAATTGGCTTTGTAAAGGTGAAATTGTTGCATAGTGTACCTTTAAATGGGTGCTATGAGGTCTTATTTTGTAATGAGCTCAACAATGGGTTAAGTCATATTGGTGATTTCTGCTTCATTAGCACCATTAGTCATCCACGTGCAGTCGGGCGCTTGAAGCCACAGCCCTCCCACACTCACCTGTCGTGCTCCTTGTCCACCAGGTGGTAGCGGGCGCGGAAGGCCACAAGACGGGCGTAGTAGGCTGGCGCAGGGATGGAGACGGAGCGGGTGCAGCGCACGTAGGTGTGGCACAGCTGGTAGGTGAGGATCTGCAGCTCGTCGGCCGTGAAGCGGTTGTCATCCCACAGCACGTAGTAGTGGGAAGGCCGGCTTGTGCCCTGTCAATCAAAACCAAGATTAGCCATCATGGCAAACATATGCCCTGTCCAGTAAAAGAAGAGACAATGCATCATATTTGCATTAGAAATTATACTATTATAAGTTATATAAATTATACTGCAATTTTGTCTCTAATAAGACTACTAATGCAGTTACCACAATTGAAAGTTGTGTTTTCAAGACAGACATGAATTTACAATGAAGTGTATAGTTGCTCAAAACAATGGCACTGTATTAGCTTTTAGTGAATAATCTCAGTAAATCTGTAAACTGCAACTCTAATCTAAATAGAGATCCGTGCGCAGGTGGCCTCAGAGCTGATGGGATGGCGTGAGCCAAGAATACACGCTTCCCATCACTATGGCAACAGCTGAGCAGTGGCAGAACTTGCTCTGGAAAGTCAAAGAGCCCCTGGAGTAGCTCACCTGAATGCCAGCATGGCTGCACAGGTAAAAGTCAAACTCAAAGGGGTGAGTGATGCTGGTGTCCACGGTAGTGCCTGCTGGAATATTGCCACTCTTCCCAATCTGAGAAAAAATGCAAAAAACAAACAGGAAATGGATATTTCTAATTCTAATTTTCACATACCGGTAGTTAAAAAAGCAATTCTTTACAACTTCACGCATTTCCTTTGTTTTAAGGGTTTTGTCAAGGAGTAGGGGAAAAATACTTCAAAATAGACACAGTCAGACTGAGCTAGTCTTCTAGCAACCCCCTTAGTAACAAGACCTAGCAACCAATCCCAGAGAGAATAGCTATGGGTATATGGGTATGCTGCAGCTTGAGTGGTCAGGTATGCTGCAGCTTGAGTGGTGACTAGTTGTTATCTTCCAAGAGACCTCCCTTTCAGATGCAACCCCCCCCCCCCTCCCCCCCTAATCATTTTAAAATTATCACTATTCATAAATGCTGCACTCTTGAACAGTCCAGATGTATTATTTCGGAGGGAGACAAACAAACAAATGGACAAACAGACTAACCCTCTCGGACTTGTCGGCGCAGAAGAGGCGGGTGTGGTGGCGTTTCTGCACCACAATGTAGGTGATCCCTGGCTGGTAATCCTTCTCCAGTTTAATGCAGGCATCTCTAATGGCCAGCAGCTCATAGTGAAGGATCTGTAGAGAGAGTGCAATGGGGAGATCCAGAATAATTACCTACATTATAAAAGCCCAAGCTTTTGCTGAATAAAGAGAGTCAAAATCTTCCCTAAATCACAAAGAAGGAACTGCACAGTCATGTTGCTTCATCCACACTGGCTGAGGTCATCCCATGAGGTCATCCACTCTCATAAACAGTGACTAATACAAATCTTCTTTGTGGCCTTTTAGATTCCATTCTTAAATCAGGGATGCAAGTAGATAAGGGGCAAAGCAAGTGAGAACATTGTAAAGGTTAGTTGGGCCATAACTAGGGGTGTTCGAGAGCATGCTCTTCTGGGAGAAATGTTTTGAAAGATACTCACTTTACATGCTCATTTCAAGTTAAATCAAGTATGCTTGCAGTGTCCCTTTCCCCCCTTGTCAAAGCTTACATCACTCCAGCTTCTCTGAATGGGTACTAAGAGTTTACAAGCTGGCATTCAACTAGAGATGCACCAATATGGAATTTTAGGGCCGATAACGATAACCAAAGGGCTAAATGGAGAAATAATTATGCATATTCACACTGCTTAGTGTGGACAGGGCCTAGGACTTGGTGTAAATCATCGGCTGATATTCCATTAATCGGGACAATAATCACATTTCATTTTTTTCACTTTTCTGCCAATAATATATGGTCCACCAACAGACCATCCATCCCTACATTCAGGGTTCCCACTGACAAAAAAAATATACAATATACCGACCAATGACTTCAGAACAGCCACGTAGAGTTCAAGAATCTTTTACTTTTATAGAGCGGGAGATGAATAAATGGGCATTGAATAAACAAAGTTGGGCCACTCAAGCAAGCACTAAAGCTAACAACCAGATATAACCATGTCCGTGGAAATATTTGTATTAATGTATTTTGGCAAGTAAATGTTAAAATGCTAAAACAAAATTCCCTGATATTCCATGACCTTCCTCCAAAAATGATAAAATTCCCTGACTTTCCATATCTGGAATAGACTTTCCAAAATTCCATGACCCGTGGGAACCCTGTACATTAAAACCTTCCTCTGATTGGCTAGATGCTTGTTGCCTTCGCTGGATGGTTGGTCATGGATTGATGGTGAGGGGTTGGACCCAATCAGAGACAGACTAGGGCGTGGTGTGGTGTGGCATGAATAATTTCTGTACGAATCTCGCATGTGACCTACTTTGTTTATTCAAAAGGTGAGGAGTTTGTATCCCTGAGTACGATATGAAGAATGATTGAGTGCCTCTGCTGCATACTCTCATTCCCACCAACCAGGTGGCCCAAATAGCTGAGCTTACTCAATATAAAAAGGTCCCTTTCTCATGTGAAACTGATATGAGTAGTGTTTGCCGTTTCAGCTGCCAGAGGCTAGGCCAGCTGTAGAGCTGGAGATGGGTCATTGGGCAGATTCAAAGGGGCTTGGAGTTGTAAGGGCAGATTCAAAGGGGCTTGGGGTTGTGTAGGGGCAGATTCAAAGGGGCTTGGGGTTGTGTGGGGGCAGGAGCCAGGGGGTCTGTTGGTACCTGTGGCAGCTGTCCTTCTGGAACGCCGTCCCGGTAGAAGATGATGCGGGTGGGCTTGAAGCGTGTGGACTTATAGAACTGAATGAGCAGCTCACGCACCATATACGAGAGGTCTTCGATGATCTCCTGCCTCGGCCTCTGCACCCGCACCGTAGCACAGTAGCGGCTGGGGTGGGCGTCCATGCTGCCCACCACCTAGAGATACGGAGAGAGCGGAGATGAGAAAGAGTTTTAACACAATTAATAGTCCAGAGCAACACTGTTTTAAACCGAATCAACCTGAAATAGAAATGAGTGCAGCATGTTTAATAGCTCATGCACACAAGCAATGGATGCATCGTTTGGAGCCAATCTTTTCTCAACTGTTTGAATGAGCCATGTTAAAGCCTTAGCATAAACAATTAGCAAGTTGGCTGATAAGCCTTCGGGAAACAATGATCTGCACTGATTCAATCCAGGCCTTACAGCATGTATGCTCCACAGGGGAATCGATAAATGGGTCAAAAGCAGCCTACCGGTAATCATTTTTGGAGACGACAGAAAACTGCTCAAGGATGCAGCCTAAGAAAAGGCTTTATAATGCCTGCTACTACACCAACAGTGAGGCCTGTAGTAAGAGTTAAGCTTCTTAATGTCATATGAAATAAGTTTTTCAAAAGTAGCGGAAGTATTTCAGATGGACTCAAATTCCAGGTGACAGAAAAAGATTAGAAGTCCCTGTCAAACTACACCCACTCAATTTCTCCGACACTTACCACTTCTGGTGGCTCCTATTTCCAGAAGGAATAATCAGGATTTTTTTTGCCAACCTAATCTCTTTCTACTGTTAGTCTAGGTCAATTTTTAAAAGAAATTAACCCTGAAGGCAAATCATGTTAATTATTGGCATACAACATTTTTAGGGGTTTTGAAGGGTGCTGAATTCAAATCTTCTGTATGCCAGGCTCAAAAATGTCCCATAATGCCTCAAAATGGAGAAATCCAATATGGCCGCCGCCTTCGGGACTTTAAATAAGCACATTTTCCAAAATCCTGCCTAGTCTAAATGCAGATTTCCACAAGAAAACAATTCTGAGGTGTCCTCATTTACTCAGAACAAACACCAGACACCAAATGCTGAAGAGAAGGTGCGAAGTAGGCAGCACTGCAGACACATTTCAAAATCATAACACATTACAATTTCATGCCTTTTTTTCCTATTGGATACACAACATGCATGTTATGGTGTATGGATGCCATAAAAACTGTGATGGGACTGCTTATAATTCAGGTTTATTAGAAATATGAATCCATTTTATGAGGTCGTCTTTAGTGAGATTAGTCCCCATTTTCTATCTGATCTGCCCACAACCAGCCACACATAGCGCACACAAAACACTGACTCATGTGGACAGCCTACAACTAAACATTGGCTAACTACTACAATGCAAATGTTAAAGTAACATAGATAGAATACATGATATTTCAAACAATACAGTAATCTCATAAAGAGCTGTATTATTTACATATATCAAATACTGTGAGAATGCCAAAATAGACTTCTCTTAGTTATGATACTGTATGCCTGCCAGTTAGACATCACCACTGCTGTGAATCATTTTCTCAATTTCCTAGTTATGGAGGTACACCATAGTTTAGAGTAAACCATAGTTTTTTTTCTGAACATGGTATTGTTTTGTTTTTTTTGAAGATCATTAGAAAAATATATATTGTTAAGCCTGCTGGACTTGGTCAAGACCAACTACAAGATTTGGCGAGACCAATGGCCGAGGCCGGAGACTGGACAGCCCTCGTAATTTTCTTGATTTCCCAGGCATGGAGGTACACCACAACGATTGGGTGGAGTAATTAACAGTGCAGGACCACTGTAACAGATGGCAATTATGTTGAAAAGTGTATAACTCTAAAGCAGTCATGGGACATTCATATTTTTGTCTATTTATATAACATACATATTTGAAATGGAGGACCACTTATACAGGTTAAAATCAAAGGTTGATTTAAACAAACTCATACAAAAGTACTTTAAAATAATTACCATGATGAATGGACTATTCTAGTATTACAATACACAACTATTCTAGTATTTAGAATAGTTGTGTATTGCTGACAACAGGCTGAGAAATACGTGGATGTCACAGATTGGTTGCCGTGGGACTGGTTGCCGTGGGACTGGTTGGAAGCTTGTTGGAGTCATTCTTTTTGTCCAGCAGCCATTACTGTATGACGCATAGTCATACTCTAACCACAACACCACGTACCATACACTCCAACAAAGACATGCTCAAATGCAGACACAAATTCACACACACACACAGCCCATTGGTTCATCCACTCCAGCAGGCTCTCTCTCTCTCTCTCTGGCTCAGCGCTGCGTCACCACCATCGCTTGGCAACCACAAGAGTGGGATCTGACGCTCCGCAGGGCGAGGGGGGTGATGTCATTTCCTGCCTGCCTGTGACTCATACTCAAGCCATTCGCTCACTCACTCTCCTACTCCTCACCCTCCACTTCACCAGATCCAGCCCGTTTTCCTCGCGCTCATCCTGCGCATATACAGTACGTACTCTCACAAGTCTAGGGGTGGTCGCTCTGTAAACCACAAGCAGGCGGAGGTACAGGCTACCACAAGACAAGTAGGCCTTCATTATAGCTCATTATGGCTGTGTCCTCCACCTTCTCTCGGATCTTGTTACTGAAAATAAATCTTTAAAAAAAAAAAAAAAAAAAGAAGTTTTTGGGGTTTGGCCAAGCGAAAACACTCAACCTTTAGGTATGTGTTCCAACTGCCATCTTACTTCTTCTGTCAGTGTGTTTGGGGGGGGGGGGGGGGTTGGGGGGCTTCAGTGCATAGATCTCATGAAATTCAAGTAATGGAGGGAGGTTGTGTAACCTGTACAATATTAGAAAGATTGTAAATGCAAAGTGTAAAGGGTAACCCTGACATGAGCAAAGTGTAAAGGGTAACCCTGACACCCTGACATGAGCAAAGTGTAAAGGGTAACCCTGACACCCTGACATAAGCAAAGTGTAAAGGGTAACCCTGACACCCTGACATAAGCAAAGTTGGCAGCTGAGGGTGCTGGAGTGTAATGTGCAAGTAAAGCCCTATTGGGGTGGGGGTGTCACTACCCTCACATTGTAGGACTGGGTAGCCAATAGCCATGCTTACCGCAGTGATGGAGGGACTGGGTAGCCAATAGCCATGCTTACCGCAGTACATTGTAGGACTGGGTAGCCAATAGCCATGCTTACCGCAGTACATTGTAGGACTGGGTAGCCAATAGCCATGCTTACCGCAGTGATGGAGGGACTGGGTAGCCAATAGTCATGCTTACCGCAGTGATGGAGGGACTGGGTAGCCAATAGCCATGCTTACCGCAGTACATTGTAGGACTGGGTAGCCAATAGCCATGCTTACCGCAGTGATGGAGGGACTGGGTAGCCAATAGTCATGCTTACCGCAGTGATGGAGGGACTGGGTAGCCAATAGCCATGCTTACCGCAGTACATTGTAGGACTGGGTAGCCAATAGCCATGCTTACCGCAGTGATGGAGGGACTGGGTAGCCAATAGCCATGCTTACCGCAGTGATGGAGGGACTGGGTAGCCAATAGCCATGCTTACCGCAGTGATGGAGGGCTTCTTCCCGTCCCCGGCAGGTGGGTGAGTGACGTCTGCCCCGAGGAAGATGACGGGCTGCTGGAACACTGCCGACCTGAAGAGACAACAAATGAGATGTCAGTTGACACACATCTGACCTCGTCTACCTGTCAGTTGACACACATCTGACCTCGTCTACCTGTCAGTTGACACACGTCTGACCTCGTCTACCTGTCAGTTAACACACATCTGACCTCGTCTACCTGAAGAGACAACAAATGAGATGTCAGTTAACACACATCTGACCTCGTCTACCTGTCAGTTAACACACATCTGACCTCGTCTACCTGAAGCGACAACAAATGAGATGTCAGTTAACACACATCTGACCTCGTCTACCTTTTCCTTCACTCCTGTTGTGTTGGATGATCATCACAAAGATAAGCACACCTATCAGAACTAATCTCATGACCTTTGTTCGAGATGGACTTTAACATTCCTAATGGATGAACTCGAACCACAACACGTGGGGTATACAAGTGCAGCAAGGACAGAACACTACATTGGTAACTTCCTTCAAAGGCAAACTCACAAAATGGCATGATATGTGGACACATACACCGCTAAAATGGCTATGTTATAAAGACACAGCTGTGATCATTGCCCTTGGAAATTGTCAGCCGGTTAGAAATTGGACTAATTTAACATGACATTTTCTTTTTAATTTTCTTTTCTTTTTTACTTATTTGTTCATTTGTTGTCTGTCGTGTATGTCTGGGTGTCACGGTTATGCTGTGTGTCAATGTATTGTATGTCAGGTTGCCTAGTAACGGGGACGCTGGCGTGTGTGTGTGTTCAGATGTGCCGCTCCTTTTGACCCATTTTTGTTTGATTAATGATTTGTTTGTTTGTTGTTTAATTTGTTTGATTAATAATTTGTTTGTTTGTTGTTTAATTTGTTTGATTCATGATTTGTTTGTTTGTTGTTTAATTTGTTTGATTCATGATTTGTTTGTTGGTCTGGCTGTGCTACTGGGTACGCTGGTGAGTCACGCAGCTCCAGTCCAGCACATCATCGTTTTTGTTTGATTTTTTGTTTGTAAACTCGGGGCATTGCTGTAAAAGAGCTTAATGCTCAGTCAAATTCCCGATGATGATGATGATAATACTATACTAATACTGATGTACTACTATTGTTTAGACTCAAAAAGTGACTACATTCCTATGTATGGAGGTAATTCACCAAAAATAAGACCTGTTCCACAGTGACATGCAAGTTGTGTGCAGCTGTACAAGAACACGTCTGCCAAGGATGACCATCTAAAGATGAAACACCCACGCGATCAGCTAGCACTAATGTTAGCACCAGCACTGTAGCGGTACATAAAGACTAAGTATAAGTATAAGTATATATACTCTTTTGATCCCGTGAGGGAAATTTGGTCTCTGCATTTATCCCAATCCATGAAATAGTGAAACACCCTCAGCACAGTGAACACACAGTGAGGTGAAGCACACACTAATCCCGGCGCAGTGAGCTGCCTGCTTCAACGGCGGCGCTCGGGGAGCAGTGAGGGGTTAGGTGCGTTGCTCAAGGGCACTTCAGCCGTGCCTACTGGTTGGGGTTCGAACCGGCAACCCTCCAGTTACAAGTCCGAAGCGCTAACCAGTAGGCCACAGCTGCCCAGTAGGCCACAGCTGACTAGCAGACTGCTATTATAAAAAAAACTTGTCATCTAGTAAAAATCAACCCCTTGTTGATTGTTGTGAAACCGCTACCTCAAAGTAGCTTGTAAACACTCTACAACTCAGGACAAACTCACCGTTGGTGTGGCACCAGGATGTTGTTGATGCCACCAAGCTTGACGTTGATCTTGAGGCAGAGGTTGGAGAGGGTCTGAGGTGACGTCTTCACCACGTTCTTCACCTGAACACACTGAGTGGCCATTCCCAAGAGGGTGTCCCCTACCCGCTTCACCTCAGCTAAGGGGAGAAAGGAGGGAGGGAGAGAGAGAGAGAGAGAGAGAGAGAGAGAGAGAGAGAGAGAGAGAGAGAGAGAGAGAGAGAGAGAGAGAGAGAGAGAGAGAGAAAATGCTTTATCTACATGAAGAATTAGGGGACATTACATTACAATTGTCACTTTCTGCTTTTCCGTAGTTGAAATGAACTAGTTTGTGTTAAACAGCTGATCACGTATTGTTATTCAAAGAGTTGACAGTAATCATTGAGAGGAAGAAATGGACTGTACTGCTGTCCAACTGAAACTGTGAATAAGAAAAGTCTTCCCATCCCCTTACCGTAGACCGGGGTCTTGCCGGGCAGGATGACGATGATGAGCTGCAGGCCGGCGTAGGTGTTCTTCAGGTGTCGGAACATGGGCTCCACGCTGTCCGCTCCCTGTGCGTACTTACAGAAGCACGGCTGGCCCTGGATGGGCATCCCAGCGTCTTTGGAGATCTTACGCAGCTGGTCGGTGAAGTTTCTGAAATACATGGTTCCATTACATGAACAGCGAGACTTCAACCATCTCAAACACAACTAAACCAGACCACACAAGTCTAAACTCTTAACTGCAATTTTGTCTACATACTAGCTACCTGTTACAGCCTCAACCCTACAGCAACTGGCTTGTGCTTAAACTCGTTTGTCTTATGTAATGTGTACCTGGGGCTGGCTTTTACAGAGAAAATCTGCCACTGCACCACAGCTGTGTCATTGGAACTGAGGTGTCGTGAAAACTATAAGAGCAAACATTAAATCTACTGGGGTGGGACAGCTTCTCTCTCTTACAGGCAGGAACAGATGGTCAGAATCACGAATGCAGAACAAATGGGGGAAAACAAATTGGCTTTAATATTTAGCACAAGCCTCAGGGAAAACATGCTGCTTTAAATGTGTACTTTTAGGAGCCCTTAAAACATGCTGCTTTAAATATGTACTTTTAGGAGCCCTTAAATATGTACTTTTAGGAGCCCTTAAAACATGCTGCTTTAAATATGTACTTTTAGGAGCCCTTAAATATGTACTTTTAGGAGCCCTTAACCCTTATATTCAAAGAGAAGAACGCAGAACGTGCAGAAGTGAGCAGGTGGCTGTGGGAGATTTAAAGTGAGTGAGTGAGTGAGTACAGCTTACTTGAGCACTTCCTCGCGGCACTGTTTCTGTGGAGCGAAGCAGGCGATGGCCCAGACTTTGATCTCAATGCCGTTGTAGAACTGCTTCCCTCTCATGTCCCACACGCCCTGGTTTGGAGTGGCGATGGCTCGGTTCTGTAACGACAGGATGGCAAAAAGAAAGATTCACCGTCAAACAGTGGAGGGTTATTTCCCTAAAAAATGAAGCTCTGCACAGGAAGTTGTGTCTGCTCAAACCTGTCTGAACAGGGACGGAAGTAAAACTGAAATCAAAACAAGACCAGCACAGTAAGCCCCACATGCCTTGCAAACATTTTTAGAAGGGTCTGAGGTTGGCAGCTGTCCATTTTGGTTTATTTTGTGGGGAAAATATGGGGAACAGAATCTGTACAATGATAATGAAAATTAGACCACAACAGAAGATGGAGAGTTCCTCACCCGTCCACCGTACTGAAGGATCGGAGCAGGCAACACTCGTCCAGTCACCTCCGCCATGTCGTCCTTCACCTTGATGCCGAACTCTTGGATGTAGGGGTCCAGGTTGAAGTTGGCATTCTTCATCTGGGAGTAGCCACACAAACTCAAAAATCAGGGTCGAGCTCACATGACAGATGGAAGGGTCTGCGCTGTCACATTTTAACAACCCTTTACTGTGGATTGTAAACACTGCAACAGAGGGGCTACTTCATGGGAAGCAAATTATATAAATAAATAAATAAAAATATAGTGGAACTTTCTCTTCATAATATATATAGTCCATGCAAATTACAATGCTTACAATAAGGTGGAACTTTCTCTTCTTAATATATATAGTCCATGCAAAGAGAAACAGTCAATAAATGCAGTCCTAAAAAGTAGTCCTAAAAAACTAATTAGTGTTTTTGTTATGCCACTTTTTAAATCAATGACACTGAATGATTGAAAACAAGCTCTTCATTCACATAGTAATGCGCTGGGTATGGTTTATCACAAAGGACATTATGAGCTATTTCAATGACAGAGACACTGGTCACAGCTGGTGGAGTGCAAGTGGGTGTGAGACTCTCAACGAGACTACATAATTACTTCCCACCAAAACACGCTTAGTTAAAATAAGCAGTGTGTGGTCAAAGAACAGGTACAGATCAGGTTTCACTAACAGTATTTTCACCTAATACCCAACCTCTGCACTGGATCAACTACACTTAGAAATGCAGGTACACAGTGAGCAGGGCCTTCAGTAAACTCAACTCTGTTCTTTTCAGAGGCAGAGAGTAAGCAGAAATGCATATGCAAACTTAAGGATTTCAAGCTACCTTGCCCTTTTCAAAACTGAGATGTTGCATTCATGTGGGATAGCAGAGTCATCAACAACTTGCACTAGCATGTACTAGCATGTCCAGTCAGCACTAGCATGTACTAGCATGTCCAGTCAGTGCAACAGAAGTTAAGTTAAGTTATACTGTATAGTCCTGTTCATACACACACTAGGAGCACACCCACAATCGGAGCACACATACACACCCGGAGCAGTGGGCAATTGGCCTTAATCCGGCGCCCGGGGAGCAGTTGGGGGTTAGGTGCCTTGCTCAAGGGCACCTCATCCATGGATGTGGATGTGGGAGAGCACTGTTCAATCACTCACCCCACCCACATTTTTTCCTACCAGTCAGGGATCGGACCGGCCCCCCTTCGGCCACAAGTCTGATTTCCTAACCAGTAGGCCAGTGCATTACAACCCAGCTGAGAAACACTGAATATGTGATCAAAGCTTCAAAAAGCTGAGAAAACTGAATTACTTTGTAATTAAATGATAAATAATACATTTTGTGTGTGTATATCCAGCATATTACTGTCAAACTATCCAACCTTATCACAAACATTTTATTACAAAACCAGTTTACAGATTAGCAATCTGAAGTAATTCAAATGAACTGTGATTGTCAATCAAGTACATAGTAAATGTGGACACTCAAGACAAAAAATGGGGCCTACTCTTTGTTGTAGTACAGCCTCCAACCACTAGGTGTCAGCACTCACCAGCCGGCTGATCTCCTCCTGTCTGTCTGGTGCAGAGCGGGCTGTGGCTTTGATCATGGTGGAGGTCTGATTATCAGTCAGTTTCTTAATGCAGCGCTGACCTGCTACTATGTTACAAACCTGTCGGGGGAGAAAACAACAAAACAAAAGTGTTTCAGATTCACCCAACATGCGGAACAGGTCAATCCCATTCGTTAGTGGGACGTTAGGGGCTGATATTTGACTCCTGGCGTGGCTCACCTCCAGGGGCAAGTAGGTGTGCTTCTGCTCCTGCCCCACCTGCAGGCAGGGCAGGTGGGGGTACTTGAGCTGCAGATTGTACTTCTGCTTGAAATACTGGGCCACCGTGCACTCCACTGTCTGCCCACTCTCCAACTGGAGGGGAAACCTGGAGGGGAAACAAGAAGAACGTAAACAAAAGGAAACATCTGAAAACTGAGATGAGAAAGGGAACGTTGTCTAGTTTGTGTGGCACCGATATAATGGGTGTTAGTGAATGGCAAATGCAGTTTTCATTAGAATTTAAGGTCTTTATTTTTCTTAATTTAAAGGAAAATTCCAGTATTTAGCACTTTGAGTCCCTTTTCTGGTTTGATTTGGATCAAAGTGCTAAATACCGGAATTTTCCTTTAAGGTCTTAATTTAAGGTCTTAATTTTTTTTTAATTCAGAAGATAATTCCAAATTAAGCTTTTCGACTATATCCTGCTTATCTATATTCCAAGATGAGAGGATTTCTTTGTCTGAAGGTGACTGTGCGGCGAGAAACACGTGCAGACAGGTGTGAGCAGACTCACGTCTGGTGGCTGGCGGGCCGACGTGTGACGTTGCAGACGCGGTACTTCCTCTTCATCTGACCACAGTGCGTCACCTCCACCTTCAGACCTGCCAACAGTCACACACACACACACGAGCACACACACACACATGCACGCATCAGACAGGCCATACCCCAGCTGTTTCAGCTATAGGAGGTAAATAATAGTGTAGTGCAGTAGTAGTAATAGTAGCAGTACCAGTTATAGGCCCACCTTTGATCTCCTTGGTGAAGCGGACCCTCTGGGAGTCGGTGAGTGTTTTGGGCTGCTCGTCGATGTTACGGATGTCCAGGACCTCACACATGAACTCGATAACTGGCTGTGCTTTGTAGAAGGCCGTGGCAGACACTGCAGCGGGGAAGAGCACCAACCAAGTCAGTCAAAGGTCCCAACATCGGCTGTGCCGAGATTAAATAAACTACGCTTGGCATGCTTCTCTCCTCAAGATATCAGAATGATACTCCATTTACGCAATGTTAACTAAACTTTCTTTGTGCACATGAAGGGGAAGGTTTGCCAACACAGGCTGAGTTTATGATCAATTGGTTCATGCAGCACTTTCTTATTACCCGTGGAATGCAGACAAAAATGAGTTGCTTTAAAGAGCTGCAGGAGACCTGGCTTGGAGGCCAGGTGGGGTGACTGCCCTCTCCCTTTGCTGCATAACTCATACTGACAGCACTCCGTCACAACTGTCAACAAGCCCCTCATGCCTTTTTACCACCAGGGTGTTAAAGTTTATTTAATCTCTTTAAAGCAACTAATTATTTTACTGCATTCCTCATGGGAGGGAATATCTTTCATAATGACAATCAGGAGAAGCAGAAGGATTTTGACGGTCAGACTTTGACTTTAGACATCCTCACACAGCGAAATGATAGATTGTGGACAGTGAGGCAGTTCAAATATAGATGGATTAATCAGGAAGTTACATCATACATCACTACATTACTCTTGAAGTTACCTGGGCAAACCAGCAAGCTCACTTGGTGGTGCAGGACACAGGTGTGTTACTGCTATCTGATCCTCCGCTAGTGTGGACCTCAGAGGACCAGCTACTCACCGTCTATGTTGAGCATCATCTTCCACATGGCTGGCCTGACCGACTGATGGAAGCCGAACCACACCTCCCTGCCTCCGCCCAGGGGGTGGTAATACCCCTCCGGGGGGGAGAAGAAGGACCGACCCACCGGCGTGTACCTTCACGAGGAGAACCGGAGGGTTAGAGCACTGGGAACCCGCCCTTTGCATTCCCATAGCGTCTGGCTAGAAGCAGTGAGCAATGGCAGGGCCATGCTGGATTACTGGATTACTAATTTACAGTGTGCTGAAAGGAACCAAATGTGGAGGTGTATAATAGAGGAGAAAGAGGGCAGCATCGCTGAAAATCCCTCAACTTCATACATTGAAGACACTTTCAAACAGTTCTAACCCTAGGAAATGTATACTAGTTGGTGTACACTGTGTTCACTGCTTGAACATGACATTGAGTCATTGAGGTAGAATGTGTTAAAGGCATTCTAAGCATGTTGGGTAACGTCACTTCTGTTGATATTCAAACAAAACAGAGAGCTAGCTTGCTCACTGCTCCCTCCCGTGCAATTGAAACCCTAAACGTGCATCTTGTCGGTAACTGGCTGTTTGTTATGTTTTTATGGTCCAGGTTGGACCAGGTTGATTTGGTGGCATTTTTGGAGCCTGGGCTGTCCACAGAGACCGCGTTTTTTTTACAGCGTATTCAGGGCACAGACAGCAAGCAGATGATGAGGTGATGTTTGTTGTATGTGACAAAAAAAATGTTTTAGCTTAGAAACCATGTAACATTGCTTAGAGCGCCTTTAACAGAGGAAGAGAGAGAGAGTGAGAAATAAGAGGAAGAGAGGGAGGACAAGATAAAGGGAGAGTGAGAAAGAGAGAGTGAGAAAGAGAGTGAGAAAGAGAGATAGATAGATAGATAGATAGATAGATAGATAGATAGATAGATAGATAGATAGATAGATAGATAGATACTTTATTGATCCCCAGGGGATCTCCCCAGAGAGAGTGATAAAGAGAGAGTGAGGAAGAGAGAGTGATAAAGAGTGTTGAGGGAGGAGACGCACCTCATGAAGGAAGAGAGGGAGGAAAAGATAAAGAGAGAGTGATAAAGAGAGTGTTGAGAGAGGAGACGCACCTCATGGAGGCCAGGTGTCGCATGGCCACGTCCAGCGCCTGCACCGAGTCCAGGGGCACCTGCAGCCGGCCGCTCACCAGCGTCTCCTGAAGCAGCCGCCATGACACTTTGGCCAGCCAGCGAATGGACACCTTGAAGATGCGGTCCTTCCCCTCACCCGGGATGGTTACCTCAAAGTCCACCTGGTGCAGCAGGGGGAGAGGGGGAGGGGGTGTAGAGAAGAAGAGAGCGATGAGGCGGGTAGAAAATGGGTTTGTAGACATGCAGTCATACATCAGAGAGACATAGGTGTTTGTATGCATGAGGTTTCGGGGGTTCTGCGTCGGGGTTGGTTTGCATCGTGGTGCATTTCATCAGCATAACACTAGGGGATGTGTGGCTTCGAAGTTCTGTGCTGTCTGTGTCGCTCACCACCGAAACAGTACTCAGAATGGCAAACCCCATAGACTGTCGTGCTGAAATATTAATCGTATTTGTTTGGCCTTTTCTTGCTTAGATTTTGTAAAAAGTATTGAGAAATAGACAGTAAAATTCATTGACCTAGTTCTTGTAACCAGAAAATAAGTCTGAGGTTATTTGCGAGGTGTCTGCCAGCCAGTTTATGTTATGTTAGCAAACAAACTTTAGCACAACTGCCCAAAAGTACTGCTTGCTGGCAGTGCTAATTTCAAAACGTTATTGACATTGAGACACTTTACAATCGGATAACCCCGTCATTGTAACCAAAATATATCTGAGTTTATTTGTAAAGCTTCTGTCAGTGAACTAGCATGTTGCTACTCCCCACAGTAGGCTGCTATCAACACACAGGACGAGTTGACCAATCACAGTCCTTGTGGTCTGCGTCGCCTCGACGTGAGGTTACACATTTTTGGAGGTGCACGAGGGCTCAGAGCGGGGTTGGCGGCGACACAGAGGCGTCTGCGGTGGAACACCTTCGATTCGACGCAGAAGCATAAATCAGCCTTAAAGGCAGAGCAGAGAGAGAAAGGAAATGATAAATTAGAAAGAAATGAAGAAAGAAATGAAGGAAGGAAAGAAGGAAGGAAAGAAGGAAGGAAGGAAAGAAGGAAGGACCAAAAGAAAGAAAAAAATGACATGCCAAGTGTGTTAAGTATGTGTTGCCCATGTTGTCCATGCCTTGCCTACCTTCTCGCTACCAATAGGCAGAGCCAGCACAGTGTAGATGTTCTTCTTGCCGTCGTACACCGGCTTCCGGTCACCGAACAGCTGAGGCTTGAAGTGCTGCACCATGTACTCCACTACCTCTCTGTGGGGGAAGCATCAGATCAGACCCATGTACTCCACTACCTCACTGTGGGGGAAGCATCAGATCAGACCCATGTACTCCACTACCTCTCTGTGGGGGAAGCATCAGATCCATGTCAGGTTCAGATCTCTACTCCCCCCCCCAGCTATTATACTGCCTGCTCACACACATCCGCTCTAGAGACTTGTGATGCAAAATGCATTGATTATCTTACTGGAGTATTTACAGAACCAAGTGGGAGATTTTTATGGCTATTGATCTGGTCCCACTGTTTATCACCTCGGTACAACAACCAATAATGGAGCGCTTGTGTGAACACTGAAGATAGAATAGGATGCGTTGCTATAAGAATAGGATGCGTTGCTATGAGAATACACAGAGTAAAATGTCCTGGTCAGAACAGAGAAAATGTTGAAACACTTTAAGCATGTACCACTAACACTTAGGGATGCACAATATTATCAGTACCACATTGGCAGATAACAGCTTACAAATTATCAGCATGTCCCTGCAAATAGCATCAGTGGGGCTCGTCTGGGACTAACCTTAATCCACAATCAAGACGGCAGCAGCCTAATGTGAATTGTTATACATGGAAGGTGAAAGCAGGTGATCACTGTGACACAAAATTCTAATACATCTATCCAACAATAGCCTGACCAGGCCTGATTGAAGTGCTTACAAGCCCTGTTCAGAAACACACCTAGCCAATCAAGAGACACTCCCAGCCATGTTCCCCACCCTTCTTTCTCTCATACACGCACACACGCGCGCACACACACACAAACACACACACACACACACACACACACACACACACACACACACACACACAGGGGTACGTCAAGCCCCAGTCTAGGCCGGAAGGTCTAAGATTTTCTCAGAGGATGGTCTAGTCATGTAATTAACTGAATTTGGGAACAACATGCAAGAAGCCTTTTATCTACTTATTTCTGGGCCAGGCTGTTTACAACTGAGGAGGATCAAGCTTCAGTCATCAGATCAAGCCTGTTACTCTTAGTGTGTGTGTGTGTGTGTGTGTGTGTGTGTGTGTGTGTGTGTGTGTCTGTTACTCTTTGTTGAATGAAATGCAGCCCGTGTTCAGACTAATGGACCATGGATCTGGAGTGGCTGTAAATATGGCTGGCATGTCATGTAGCTGAACCCAAATGACCCCGCTAGGCACCAGGCCTGCGTGACAAATGGAGAATCCCAAGCAAGACCGGAGAAAACAAGATACTGTCGGAAGCTGCCTGCTCTGACTTGTTCTCATCTCATGCTAGAGGGCAAGCGATCTTAAAGTTTAAGTCCAGTGTAAATTGACCTATAGTCCTGTTGTTCAAGCTCATCTCATGCTAGAGGGCAAGCGATCGTAAAGTTTAAGTCCAGTGTAAATTGACCCATAGTCCTGTTGTTCAAGCTCATCTCATGCCAGAGGGCAAGCGATCTTAAGGGAAGGAATCTTGAAATGAAGGGGAGACACAGCTGAGCAGGTACCTCATCATCTTAGAATTTTTTGTGAGGTTTATATTCTGTGCCACAGCACCACAAGACCTGAGATGAAACAAAAGGCAGTCGACTGACCAAGGCTCCAGAATTTAGCCAAGTTACAGGCTTACAAACTTGTTTAAGTTTAAGCAGTTTAAAATCTAGAGCTACTATATCAGTCTACAATGCAATTGAGGGTTACTGAAGGGGGTGGAGGTGTCCTTTCAGCAACAGCAGACGCATGTGATGAGGGACTTCCAGGCATCGATTAGATTACTGCCCAGCCACTGCCTCACTATGAGCGGCCGGCCTGCCTGCCAAGACGGCTACCTGTTGACTCGGCGGGGGCACTTGTCAGGCTTGATGTCCACCTCGTAGTGGTACACGTCCATCTTGGGGATCTCCACCTCAAAGTAGTTGGCCAGCAGCTTGATGGGTTTGCCCACAGTGCCCATCCCCGGACGGCGCGGGGCCTGAAACACCTGCTGCAGGGGAGGGGGGTAAGGCCCCATGGGCACTGGAGACGGGCAGGAAGAAGCAGACAGGGAACCAGATCAGGGGAGAGGGGGGGGGGCAACAGGGAAAAGGAGAACAGAACAGGAGGGGTGTGGGGAATCCAAAAGGTAAAGGATGTGTGAACAAATGGAGTTCAGTGGATCAGAAAAAAAATGAAGTGAGGAGGAGAGAGTGCAGAAGGGAAATAAATGGGTGGGTGAAAGAGAGGGATAGAGACAGAGCCATGTCAGAGGTAAGGAGGAGAAGAATTGATTGTGGCATTGGGATGAGGGAGGGGTAAGAGAGCATTGGAGGGGGCAGGGAGGGGTAAGAGAGTATTTAGGGGGCAGGGAGAAGGACAGGATTAAGAGTGGTAGAGAGTGTGACAGGAGAGGAGGATATTAACGAATGAGGGACAAAAGAAAAGATGGTGAACAAAGACGAAAGAGTGGAGCAAGGGAGGGAAAAGGGGGAGGAAAGTATTGGAGAGAGAAACAAGAATATTTAGCATCACATTCATAAACAACATCACATTCAGGATCACATTCATAAATATCACATTTAGAATCACATTCATAAACAACATCACATTTAGCAGCACATTCATAAACATCACCACATTTAGGATCACATTCTGAAACATCACATCATACTCTTTACTTCCTGACTTTAGAGAGAGTGTATAATTAATTCAGCCCTTTCCAACAGTCCCCTATATGCAACTCATTCAGCACATGCGTCAGGAAACACTTCAACAGGTCAACAGTTTTATTATGCAGTGTCGTGTTTATAAAGTCACCGTCCAACAATGGACAAATGTATTAAGTTGCGGAGAGGGAGTGACTTCTTTTGGCCGCCTCACTGGCGGATAAACTCTCTGATTGTGGGATAAATGGTGGTCATTACGCTTCCTTATGTATACTGCAATGCATTTATGTAATCATCAGAGATAGCAAGAGATAAATAGAGAGAGAAAGAAAGAGAGGGAAAGAGCGAGGGAAGGAGGGAGGAGAAAGGCCTGAAGGGTACAAGGAGGATAAGTAGAGATCTGTCTTTTCAAAGGGGCCCCACAGTCTAACCCCTCCATCCCAGGAGAACCCTCCCTCCATCACAACAAAGACCCCAGCTGCCCTCCTTCTCCATCAGAAAACAGGGGATACAGAGACAGGCAAGGGAAAGGGGTGAGAGAGAGAGAGAGAGAGAGAGGTGGGAGAGAGAGAGAGAGGTGGGAGATATATAGAGAGAGATGGAGAGAGAGAGAGAGAGAGAGAGAGAGAGAGAGAGGTGGGAGAGAGAGAGAGAGGTGGGAGATATATAGAGAGAGATGGAGAGAGAGAGAGATATATAGAGAGAGATATGGAGAGAGAGAGAGAGAGAGAGAGAGAGAGAGAGAGAGAGAGAGAGAGAGAGAGAGAGAGAGAGAGAGAGAGAGAGAGAGGTGGGAGAGAGAGAGAGAGGTGGGAGATATATAGAGAGAGATGGAGAGAGAGAGAGAGAGAGAGAGAGAGAGAGAGAGAGGTGGGAGAGAGAGAGAGAGGTGGGAGATATATAGAGAGAGATGGAGAGAGAGATGGGCTAAAGAGACAGAGAAGGAGTTCACCCCACATTTCTCCAGCAACACAAATACGAGGGCCCCCCAAAACATTCCCAGGCTCACCATGACAACTCCACAGCAACACACATTGTCATGGAGATAAGGAAACCTGGGTGTGAGAGCACAAGAGCGTGCGTGTGTGTGTGTGTGTGTGCATGAGACAGAGATAGAGTGAGTGTGTGTGTGTGTGTGCATGAGACAGAGATAGAGTGAGTGTGTGTGTGTGTGCCTTGGTTGTGAGCGTACGTGTGTGTGTGTGTGTGCATGAGACAGAGATAGAGTGAGTGTGTGTGTGTGTGCCTTGGTTGTGAGCGTGCGTGTGTGTGTGTGTGTGCATGAGACAGAGATAGAGTGAGTGTGTGTGTGTGTGCCTTGGTTGTGAGCGTGCGTGTGTGTGTGTGTGCATGAGACAGAGATAGAGTGAGTGTGTGTGTGTGTGCCTTGGTTGTGAGCGTGCGTGTGTGTGTGTGTGCATGAGACAGAGATGGAGTGAGTGTGTGTGTGTGTGCCTTGGTTGTGAGCGTGCGTGTGTATGTGTGTGCATGAGACAGAGATAGAGTGAGTGTGTGTGTGTGTGCCTTGGTTGTGAGCATGCGTGTGTATGTGTGTGCATGAGACAGAGATAGAGTGAGTGTGTGTGTGCCTTGGTTGTGAGCGTGCGTGTATGTGTGTATGTGTGTGTGTGTGTGTGTGTGTGCGCCTTGAGGGGTGGGGGTTCAGTGTTGGGATCTTGGCCTTATTCATCCTGCAACAGCGTGACAGAGCCACTCCCCACTCCCCACTCCTCACTCCCCACTCCCCACTCCTCACTCCTCACTCCTCACTCCCCAGCACATCAATCTCCCAATCTTCCCACCAGCCCCCCATTCATAAGCAGAGAGACCATTTAAAGGGCCAGCCATGCAAGGCCACCACAACAGTCCACCAAAACAACTCCAAAACCCACCCTCACTGGCAAACTAAACCACATACAGGCAGAGTATTTCAGCTACTATTTCTATGTAAATCCACCACGGATAAGATATCAACGTGCACCGATATCAGAACCAAAAGGCCAATTTTATGGTGTCACATTTTATTATGCAGTAGCAGTTACTTCAAAGACATATTTCTAAATGGTGTCAGCTATGCAGCGGTGCCTTCAGGGGGCCATGATCAAGGAACAGACATCCATCTGTATGTTGTACTGTGATGCAGTGAAAAAGAATAAGGACAACGTAATCCAATTGCACAAATGCCCCTTATTGGCATTCTCACAAGAGTAATGCCCCTTATTGGCATTCTCACAAGAGTAATGCATCGCACAAGTTTTCAGGGCAAAGGCTAGTAAATTTGCCAATAGCAGTCAACAAGAACTGGTGCATCTCTAAACCCTGCTCATCATCGGTACCCAACAACTGACTAACCCCTTCTCATCATGGATGCCCAGTGCTGGTGGAATGAGTTGCCCAGTGCTCTGCGCTCCTGTGATAGTTTTGGGTGTTTGAAGAGTTAGGTTTGAAGGTTTCAAGACGTATCTGTTCAGCTTACACTTCATTAATTAAGTGGTTCTTATGAGTAATGGTTTGTATATTTATGAGTTATGGTTTGTATTTATGAGTTATGGTTTGTATATTTATGGTATTTGTTTATTTTGATATTGCATATTGATACGTTGATATTGCATTGATATTGTTATTATTGCTATTTTCCTTAATGTAGTCTTACCAACTTTTTAACTGTTTACTGGTCATTTTAAACTATTGCATTCTTTTTATTTTGTAATTCACTTTGGACAAAAGTGTCTGCTAAATTCCATAACCATAACTAACCCCTTCTCATCATGGATGCCCAGCACTGACTAACCCCTTCTCATCATGGATGCCCAACACTGAGCAACTCATTTAACAGGACTTCTTCCCTTCTCCCTCTTGCTCTCCTCTTCTTTTCCCTCTCTCATTCACTTCATGTTCACACACACACACACACACACACACACAAAGCAGATGGTTTGAAAGCAGCAGCCAGAGCTTGAGCACCAGTGAACAATAGCCGCACCCTCAGGCAGACAGAGCCAGTGTAACAGGGAGGGGAGGGGAGGCTGGCGATTCAGAACCCCAAATCTGCCAGCACCCACCTGGTTGTGCCTGGCATCAGGATCTCCAGCTGTCTCACTGTAGGCACAACAACAGTGTGCTTGTGTGTGTGTGTGTGTGTGGACAGGAGAGTTTGTTGAGTGAGGGTGAAGTAGTGTGTGCACCACCTGGCAATCAAGCCCCCCCCCCCCCCCATTCTTCCAGCCTTTGACCTCTGACAGATTGTACCCTTTATTTAGAATGGTCATTCCACAGTAACCATGGTGACCTCTTAAGAATTCTGGCTTCACTCGCATTTGTTAAGATACTGCACTGACTTTAGCCATCTAGGCTATAGATCTTGCTGAGGATACAGATCATGAACACAATAAAATGACTTGTTCTCAGACACTCAACATTTAAAAAAAATGTATCAAAAAAGAAGGGGGAAAAGTGGCAATGAGAATTTGCAATTTGCTCTTCACAGCTGGGTACAACAGAGCACAAAGGAGACACAGGATTTCTAAATGAGTGAATATTGACTTGGTAAAGAAAAGTGCAATGCTTTGTGACTACCTTGACAAATAAAACCAGATAGTTGGGAGGAATATTGACTGCATTCAACAGATGTGCCAAAAGACGCCTTCAAGCAAGAACAAAGGCTTGAACTGGCAAGAGCGTGAACTTTTATTTGTCTTACCTGAACACTAGGCCCAACATGGCAACTTTCCACTAGGCCTAGTTATTCCTCTGAACTATGACAACTGGATGAGAGGCAGGTGTGAAAACCAGTGTTTCCTGAATGAGGGACTCACACTTAAGTTTCCTGAACGGAGATTATGACTTGGACTACTAAGCTTGTTTTGATCAGTATCCTGAAGAATTTCATTTAATCAGACAAGACCTTCCCTCTAGTCTATCATTAGGCCTACTAGGAACCAGGATTAAAATATTTGACATCTGTGTAAGTGTGCAGACATCTTCACTGTGAATGTAAAAATGTCCACTGAAAATTCCATTTATTAGGCTATATATTAGGAACTACTTTGCACACTGCCTGGTCATCCTCATGAATGGTGAGGCATTAAGTAGGTCAAGAAACACCTGCAAACCATGCATTACCTGAAAATATGAAGCATGTTGTTTGGAGGAATAATTCAATTTTAATAATGGATAAACACAATCACTCTATTTGATTTAGGAAGTACACCAGCTGATTCTCAGAGGAAAACTTCCAAATTGCAGTTGGCCTACATATTGCTACAGTGTGTGCGTCAATCCACTGCACAATTAACGGAGTAGATCAACAGCTCCACTTTCCAGGGGCGCAAACACTTCAAGATTTGAACACACTGCCACTTGCTGCTCTGTTGCATGAGGAGAAGCACATGTAATACATTTCCAAGTTTATTCATGGACTTCTGTAAAGATCACCATGAAGTCTGAGCAGGAATGGAGCAAACAAGCAAGCTGAGGTTGTCACAGATGAAAAACTGGTGTAAAACTAGATCAGTTAGAGGGCAAGGAAAGGACACTTGCTATATTTTACATACTATCAGTATACATTTGTGTTTATGTGCCCAGAACCAGTCCTATGAGACTGACAAAATGGTTGTCAACACTCCTCAGAATCACCCTCAGTAAGAAGGGGACCTGCTTGTGGTAAATAGGGGACCTGCTGAAAAACGAGCTGGTTGTTCTTACTCTGGGCAGCAAGGCCTTTTCATGGACCTCTGAGGGGCTCACCCTTTACAGAAACACATGGAATAAATGGCAAGTAAAAAACCCTAAGTCACGGGTTAAATTCACCTGGTTGCATTTTGACACAGATGGTAGTAGATAGATAGATACAGATAGATAGATACTTTATTGATCCCCAAGGGGAAATTCAAGATGTATTATGACCCAAGATGTAGTATGACCCTTAGCAATATTTAATACTACGGACCCCAACCAAGGCCTCCAATCTTGAAGGAAACCACAACCATGATTACTTATCACAGACTAATTTTCAACTATCTTAGAAATGTGTGTTGTTGTGTTCGTGGGCAATGACTTATTTATGTCACTGCAGTCATTATATAATCCCCCAGATGCAAATGAATAGGGACATTGGAGTGCAGTGTTAATTGCACTGTCCTCAACCATGTCAATGCACATTGTAATAGTATGTTAATAACATTGAGGGGCGTTCTGGGCGTCGGGGTCTGTGCGCGCGCGTGAGTTTTCAGGGAGGTCCTAGGGTGCGCCCAGCTGCTTTGGTGGAAGGCGGGCTTTACCTCGAAGATCTACGGTTAACGATTCCCACGACCCCCTGCCCCCGCCCCTGACCTCGAACATTGTCAATGCACACACGGCATCCTTCCTTTCACTAAGTATTAAAATGTACCTTAAGTAAGAAATATTTGTGATTAACGTTACTATTATTCTGTAACAAATTGCTAAAAAATATTCTTTACGCTTGATGCACTGCCAAAACATGATGCATAATGTCCACCGACATGGTTTGTTAAGAGACAAATGTGAGCGGCACAGTTTTCCCAAGTATGATTATCATATAGTCCTCTTGAAAACATTGTCTAGCGAACAGAAATTACAGCGTAGAAAGACCTACCAGCGCCAGATGGTCCCGGCTCCATCCCATCCACTTAGCCGCGAGGGTTCAACACACAGTTCAAAGCTATATCGCCACAACGCCGGCCGCGTCAGGCTGGAAGCGTTTCAGACTTCCAGCCTCCTCTCAGCGTTCAAGCTTTTCCTTCCTCGGTAACCCCCCGCCCCCTGCCCCTTCTGGAACCCCCAGACCCGCAGAGTTGTAGCTAACGACAATAGCTTTCTTGCTGGTCTCCCAAAGCAGTGCTCCGACAAGGGCCCCAAAGATCGCCTTCCAATCTTCAAGTCCACCCTTACGGAAATGTCCTGATTCGGATTGACAACTCGAAATGCCCGCGGCGCAGTTTGGTATTGTGGTCTGTTATATTCCTGCTCACCGTTCAAGCAGGATTCTCCAGTGGAACAAAAACGGCCAGCCCTTCACCCCCGATTTCCAGCCCCCCTTTTCATCGTTTCTGCAGACAGCTCAGTGTTTAAATATAAACGCGTTATTTCGTGACTATTGCCCTCTGGAGGTTGGCGGACTAATTTGCCCTGTACAGAATCAGATGCCAACGTGTAGTTGAACGTTGCTGCACTTGGGGACCAACACATTCATAATAGTTATATGTTATAACATTGTTACAGCCTTATCCCAAAACTCTACACCCAATACCCCATAATGACAACATGAAAAATGTTTTTTTTTTTTTTTTTTTATGTTTGCAAATGTATTAGGCTAATACAGTTTTTTTTACAACTGTTTCAAAACCCTCTCTATTTTTCAAAACTCTGCACAAAAAAATCCACAATTGCTCCCACAAAATGCAAAATGATTCAGATCTCCAGCAAAATTACACATTACAAATTACACATTCAAAATGTCATAAACATCAAACATTCGCTCTTATAAATTCGCGAATAATAATGACATTTTGGATAGGCTACATCACACACTGTTGCTCAAAACCTAAAGCTCTTCTGTCTTTCATGGGCTTCTATGTATATTTCCATACAAGAGCGAAAGTCATCAGAGAGAAGTTGAAATACACAGTAATCATGTAAGCAATATTGAAACCAAAAATGGTGATTTTTCCCAAATAATTTGCTGATGTGAATACAGTATTTTATAGCCAACAAGAAAAAAAGAAGCAAAACACAATGACCACCAGATAGAGTAGGCTAAATGCCCACCAGATAGTGTAGGGTATATATACTTATAGATGCCCACTAGATAGAGTAGGCTATATGGAGTATATATATATATATATATATATATAGTAGGCTATAGAGTATATATATAGAGTAGGCTATATAGAGTATACATAGAGAGTAGGCTGTATAGAGTATATATATATATAGTAGGCTATATAGAGTATATATATAGAGTAGGGTATATATACTTATAGATGCCCACCAGATAGAGTAGGCTATATAGAGTATATATAGAGAGTAGGCTATATGGAGGCTACTGTGTGTGTGTGTGTGGGGGGGGGGGGGGGGGGGGGGGGGGGGGGTGGGCAGTTGGGCAAGTATATTCATAGGCCTATAGACTCTATAGCTAGGCTAATGTTATGTTCACTGGCCTATAGACTCTATAGCTAGGCTGCTTATAGACTCTATAGCTAGGCTAATGTTATATTTATAGGCCTATAGACTCTATAGCTAGGCTAATGTTATATTCATAGTTTTACGACAAGTTTTACATAAACTCAACTTTTTGTAGAACATTACGATAAAGTCCAACTAATTTTCATTTCAAAGTATCTGCAGTCAACAAGGATTGGCAGGCGCGGATCTACAGGGTGGCAAAGGGTAGCAGCTGCCACCCCTGCCACCCCCTGCCACCCCTGGGACACAGTCTGTTGCCACCCCATTTATAAATCAGATAATATTTTTTAAGTATATTTTATGTTAAGTAATATTTTTTAAGTATATTTTATGTTTATGAACTGTGAGATGGTGTGAAACCCGCACCAAACTCCTCCTTAACAGAAATCGCCGATTTAGAATCCCCCGCCCCATCACAATGGTTTCACCCATCACCATCATACGCAGCGGCTCTCTGCGAAATTTCAGCATTGGCAGCAGGTTGCACAGTGCAGTCTACATTAGTCTACATTATTTACATCCGCAAGACTGATGGTCAGGGCAGATAATAAGGGTATGGTTGTGCGTAGCTTAACGTTAGTCTATTTGTGTGTGTCGCTAGTTTATAACCTTTGATTTTAACTACTGCTGTCGATGTCAACCTGTTATAATAATATCATCATGTTGAATTATCATGATAATTTACCATGGGTTCTCAAAATTGTCATGCATCCACTTTCCCAGCATCTGACAATCTAATTTTGGTCGACATGTCAGATCACACTAGGATATCTAATGATGGAGGTTGCGTTTTTCTTTTTCCTTTCTTTTCATATGGTGTGAATAAATCTACACAAGTAAATGTAGGCCTATGCTACAGTCTAGACTACTAGACTACACTACGGTTCGACTCCTGGCTGGCTCGGCGGCAACTTTTGACCCCGCGCTGGGAGGACCGCCACGCTGGCCTTCTGCCCTCTGCTGGCCAGTAGATTTGCAGTGGCCTTCAGTGGGCCTACATTTCCTTTCTCGTCAAAAGCCAGTCAGTCGCTCCCGGACCTCAGTCACACTCCTTTCAGTCCAGCACAAATGCATGCGCGCCTTTGCTTTTCTACAAGACGGTGGCAGAGTACCTCCTCCCATATGGTCTAGCGGTTAGGATTCCTGGTTTTCACCCAGGCGGCCCCGGTTCGACTCCCGGTATGGGAAGCGCTTTTGCCTTCCCGTCACTGTGGGCTCTTTACCAGCAGAGCCCTCGGCTTAAGGCATTGCCCCCCAACAGTGCAGTCTGTCTCCACCTGCATGGGCTCTCCTTCACCTGCTGGACACCTTTCACATGGCTAAAGACTGTCTCCTTCAGCTTTGCCAACCGTGCCCTTCTTCAGCTGCTTTTCCCAGCCTTCAGCATCACTCCAACTCTTTCACACGCACATGTGTGCCGAGAGGCAGGGAAACGTCAGCGTTTGGCCATTTGTGGATTGGTGCCTGTGGGTCGAGGCGGGTGTTTGGTGTTTTCTGCAAATTAGCAGCACACACAACTCGTTTACGGAGTGGAAACTGCAGCCGAGGAGTGCTCAGAGGAGCCAGCGCGAAACTCGTCAAAGGCTGGTCACAGAGCACGCACTCTGAGAGAGGAGCTTTACTGTGGCCGGAAGAGCACGCAGCCCGTGGTTAGCCGTGATCGTATAGTGGTTAGTACTCTGCGTTGTGGCCGCAGCAACCCCGGTTCGAATCCGGGTCACGGCAGCTTTTGCACATTTCTGGATTATTGCCCTGAAGCCCGGGAAAAAGTGGGTGTGCAAAGCTGGACCTCGCCATGTCGGCTCATCTCTTTTCTTGAGGCTTCGGAAGAATGGAAGAATGCAGCTCTGCGAACCGTGCTGCTGTCGCATCGTCTCTTGAAACACACTGATCGCATGCTAGTCAGTTGGGTCTGTCAGGGCCAGTGGCGCAATGGATAACGCGTCTGACTACGGATCAGAAGATTCTAGGTTTGACTCCTGGCTGGCTCGGCGGCAACTTTTGACCACGCGCCGGGAGGACCGCCACGATGGGCTTCTGCCCTCTGCTGGCCAGTAGATTTGCCGCGGCCTTCAGTTTGTCTACATGTCCTCTCTCGTCAAAAGCCAGTCAGTCGCTCCCGGACCTCAGTCACACTCCTTTCAGTCTAGCACAAATGCATGCGCGCCTTTGCTTTTCTACAAGATGGTGGCAGAGTGCCTCCTCCCATATGGTCTAGCGGTTAGGATTCCTGGTTTTCACCCAGGCGGCCCGGGTTCGACTCCCGGTATGGGAAGCGCTTTTGCCTTCCCGTCAATGTGGGCTCCTTACCAGTAGAGCCCTCGGCCTAAGGCATTGCCCCCCAACAGTGCAGTCTGTCTCCACCTGCATGGGCTCTCCTTCACCTGCTGGACACCTTTCACATGGCTAAAGACTGTCTCCTTCAGCTTTGCGAACCGTGCCCTTCTTCAGCTGCTTTTCCCAGCCTTCAGCATCAGTCCAACTCTTTCACACGCACATGTGTGCCGAGAGGCAGGGAAACGTCAGCGTTTGGCCATTTGTGGATTGGTGCCTGTGGGTCGAGGCGGGTGTTTGGTGTTTTCTGCAAATTAGCAGCACACACAACTCGTTTACGGAGTGGAAACTGCAGCCGAGGAGTGCTCAGAGGAGCCAGCGCGAAACTCGTCAAAGGCTGGTCACAGAGCACGCACTCTGAGAGAGGAGCTTTACTGTGGCCGGAAGAGCACGCAGCCCGTGGTTAGCCGTGATCGTATAGTGGTTAGTACTCTGCGTTGTGGCCGCAGCAACCCCGGTTCGAATCCGGGTCACGGCAGCTTTTGCACATTTCTGGATTATTGCCCTCAAGCCCGGGAAAAAGTGGGTGTGCAAAGCTGGACCTCGCCATGTCTGCTCATCTCTTGTCTTGAGGCTTCGGAAGAATGGAAGAATGCAGCTCTGCGAACCGTGCTGCTGTCGCATCGTCTCTGGAAACACACTGATCGCATGCTAGTCAGCTGGTTTTGTCAGGGCCAGTGGCGCAATGGATAACGCGTCTGTCTACGGATCAGAAGATTCTAGGTTCGACTCCTGGCTGGCTCGGCGGCAACTTTTGACCCCGCGCCGGGAGGACCGCCACGATGGCCTTCTGCCCTCTGCTGGCCAGTAGATTTGCCGCGGCCTTCAGTTTGTCTACATGTCCTCTCTCGTCAA
>NC_055966.1:38143287-38150787 GCF_018492685.1 Alosa sapidissima
TGGCCGCAGCAACTCCGGTTCGAATCCGGGTCACGGCAGCTTTTGCACATTTCTGGATTATTGCCCTCAAGCCCGGGAAAAAGTGGGTGTGCAAAGCTGGACCTCGCCATGTCGGCTCATCTCTTGTCTTGAGGCTTCGGAAGAATGGAAGAATGCAGCTCTGCGAACCGTGCTGCTGTCGCATCGTCTCTGGAAACACACTGATCGCATGCTAGTCAGCTGGTTTTGTCAGGGCCAGTGGCGCAATGGATAACGCGTCTGACTACGGATCAGAAGATTCTAGGTTCGACTCCTGGCTGGCTCGGCGGCAACTTTTGACCCCGCGCCGGGAGGACCGCCACGATGGCCTTCTGCCCTCTGCTGGCCAGTAGATTTGCCGCGGCCTTCAGTTTGTCTACATGTAATCTCTCGTCAAAAGCCAGTCAGTCGCTCCCGGACCTCAGTCACACTCCTTTCAGTCTAGCACAAATGCATGCGCGCCTTTGCTTTTCTACAAGATGGTGGCAGAGTGCCTCCTCCCATATGGTCTAGCGGTTAGGATTCCTGGTTTTCACCAAGGTGGCCCGGGTTCGACTCCCGGTATGGGAAGCGCTTTTGCCTTCCCGTCAACGTGGGCTCCTTACCAGTAGAGCCCTCGGCCTAAGGCATTGCCCCCCAACAGTGCAGTCTGTCTCCACCTGCATGGGCTCTCCTTCACCTGCTGGACACCTTTCACATGGCTAAAGACTGTCTCCTTCAGCTTTGCGAACCGTGCCCTTCTTCAGCTGCTTTTCCCAGCCTTCAGCATCACTCCAACTCTTTCACACGCACATGTGTGCCGAGAGGCAGGGAAACGTCAGCGTTTGGCCATTTGTGGATTGGTGCCTGTGGGTCGAGGCGGGTGTTTGGTGTTTTCTGCAAATTAGCAGCACACACAACTCGTTTACGGAGTGGAAACTGCAGCCGAGAAGTGCTCAGAGGAGCCAGCGCGAAACTCGTCAAAGGCTGGTCACAGAGCACGCACTCTGAGAGAGGAGCTTTACTGTGGCCGGAAGAGCACGCAGCCCGTGGTTAGCCGTGATCGTATAGTGGTTAGTACTCTGCGTTGTGGCCGCAGCAACCCCGGTTCGAATCCGGGTCACGGCAGCTTTTGCACATTTCTGGATTATTTCCCTCAAGCCCGGGAAAAAGTGGGTGTGCAAAGCTGGACCTCGCTATGTCGGCTCATCTCTTTTCTTGAGGCTTCGGAAGAATGGAAGAATGCAGCTCTGCGAACAGTGCTGCTGTCGCATCGTCTCTGGAAACACACTGATCGCATGCTAGTCAACTGGTTTTGTCAGGGCCAGTGGCGCAATGGATAACGCGTCTGACTACGGATCAGAAGATTCTAGGTTCGACTCCTGGCTGGCTCGGCGGTAACTTTTGACCCCGCGCCGGGAGGACCGCCACGATGGCCTTCTGCCCTCTGCTGGCCAGTAGATTTGCCGCGGCCTTCAGTTTGTCTACATGTACTCTCTCGTCAAAAGCCAGTCAGTCGCTCCCGGACCTCAGTCACACTCCTTTCAGTCTAGCACAAATGCATGCGCGCCTTTGCTTTTCTACAAGATGGTGGCAGAGTGCCTCCTCCCATATGGTCTAGCGGTTAGGATTCCTGGTTTTCACCCAGGCGGCCCGGGTTCGACTCCCGGTATGGGAAGCGCTTTTGCCTTCCCGTCAATGTGGGCTCCTTACCAGTAGAGCCCTCGGCTTAAGGCATTGCCCCCCAACAGTGCAGTCTGTCTCCACCTGCATGGGCTCTCCTTCACCTGCTGGACACCTTTCACATGGCTAAAGACTGTCTCCTTCAGCTTTGCCAACCGTGCCCTTCTTCAGCTGCTTTTCCCAGCCTTCAGCATCACTCCAACTCTTTCACACGCACATGTGTGCCGAGAGGCATTGAAACGTCAGCGTTTGGCCATTTGTGGATTGGTGCCTGTGGGTCGAGGCGGGTGTTTGGTGTTTTCTGCAAATTAGCAGCACACACAACTCGTTTACGGAGTGGAAACTGCAGCCGAGGAGTGCTCAGAGGAGCCAGCGCGAAACTCGTCAAAGGCTGGTCACAGAGCACGCACTCTGAGAGAGGAGCTTTACTGTGGCCGGAAGAGCACGCAGCCCGTGGTTAGCCGTGATCGTATAGTGGTTAGTACTCTGCGTTGTGGCCGCAGCAACCCCGGTTCGAATCCGGGTCACGGCAGCTTTTGCACATTTCTGGATTATTGCCCTCAAGCCCGGGAAAAAGTGGGTGTGCAAAGCTGGACCTCGCCATGTCGGCTCATCTCTTGTCTTGAGGCTTCGGAAGAATGGAAGAATGCAGCTCTGCGAACCGTGCTGCTGTCGCATCGTCTCTGGAAACACACTGATCGCATGCTAGTCAGCTGGTTTTGTCAGGGCCAGTGGCGCAATGGATAACGCGTCTGACTACGGATCAGAAGATTCTAGGTTCGACTCCTGGCTGGCTCGGCGGCAACTTTTGACCCCGCGCCGGGAGGACCGCCACGATGGCCTTCTGCCCTCTGCTGGCCAGTAGATTTGCCGCGGCCTTCAGTTTGTCTACATGTCCTCTCTCGTCAAAAGCCAGTCAGTCGCTCCCGGACCTCAGTCACACTCCTTTCAGTCTAGCACAAATGCATGCGCGCCTTTGCTTTTCTACAAGACGGTGGCAGAGTGCCTCCTCCCATATGGTCTAGCGGTTAGGATTCCTGGTTTTCACCCAGGCGGCCCGGGTTCGACTCCCGGTATGGGAAGCGCTTTTGCCTTCCCGTCAATGTGGGCTCCTTACCAGTAGAGCCCTCGGCTTAAGGCATTGCCCCCCAACAGTGCAGTCTGTCTCCACCTGCATGGGCTCTCCTTCACCTGCTGGACACCTTTCACATGGCTAAAGACTGTCTCCTTCAGCTTTGCGAACCGTGCCCTTCTTCAGCTGCTTTTCCCAGCCTTCAGCATCACTCCAACTCTTTCACACGCACATGTGTGCCGAGAGGCAGGGAAACGTCAGCGTTTGGCCATTTGTGGATTGGTGCCTGTGGGTCGAGGCGGGTGTTTGGTGTTTTCTGGAAATTAGCAGCACACACAACTCGTTTACGGAGTGGAAACTGCAGCCGAGAAGTGCTCAGAGGAGCCAGCGCGAAACTCGTCAAAGGCTGGTCACAGAGCACGCACTCTGAGAGAGGAGCTTTACTGTGGCCGGAAGAGCACGCAGCCCGTGGTTAGCCGTGATCGTATAGTGGTTAGTACTCTGCGTTGTGGCCGCAGCAACCCCGGTTCGAATCCGGGTCACGGCAGCTTTTGCACATTTCTGGATTATTTCCCTCAAGCCCGGGAAAAAGTGGGTGTGCAAAGCTGGACCTCGCTATGTCGGCTCATCTCTTTTCTTGAGGCTTCGGAAGAATGGAAGAATGCAGCTCTGCGAACAGTGCTGCTGTCGCATCGTCTCTGGAAACACACTGATCGCATGCTAGTCAACTGGTTTTGTCAGGGCCAGTGGCGCAATGGATAACGCGTCTGACTACGGATCAGAAGATTCTAGGTTCGACTCCTGGCTGGCTCGGCGGTAACTTTTGACCCCGCGCCGGGAGGACCGCCACGATGGCCTTCTGCCCTCTGCTGGCCAGTAGATTTGCCGCGGCCTTCAGTTTGTCTACATGTACTCTCTCGTCAAAAGCCAGTCAGTCGCTCCCGGACCTCAGTCACACTCCTTTCAGTCTAGCACAAATGCATGCGCGCCTTTGCTTTTCTACAAGATGGCGGCAGAGTGCCTCCTCCCATATGGTCTAGCGGTTAGGATTCCTGGTTTTCACCCAGGCGGCCCGGGTTCGACTCCCGGTATGGGAAGCGCTTTTGCCTTCCCGTCAATGTGGGCTCCTTACCAGTAGAGCCCTCGGCTTAAGGCATTGCCCCCCAACAGTGCAGTCTGTCTCCACCTGCATGGGCTCTCCTTCACCTGCTGGACACCTTTCACATGGCTAAAGACTGTCTCCTTCAGCTTTGCCAACCGTGCCCTTCTTCAGCTGCTTTTCCCAGCCTTCAGCATCACTCCAACTCTTTCACACGCACATGTGTGCCGAGAGGCATTGAAACGTCAGCGTTTGGCCATTTGTGGATTGGTGCCTGTGGGTCGAGGCGGGTGTTTGGTGTTTTCTGCAAATTAGCAGCACACACAACTCGTTTACGGAGTGGAAACTGCAGCCGAGGAGTGCTCAGAGGAGCCAGCGCGAAACTCGTCAAAGGCTGGTCACAGAGCACGCACTCTGAGAGAGGAGCTTTACTGTGGCCGGAAGAGCACGCAGCCCGTGGTTAGCCGTGATCGTATAGTGGTTAGTACTCTGCGTTGTGGCCGCAGCAACCCCGGTTCGAATCCGGGTCACGGCAGCTTTTGCACATTTCTGGATTATTGCCCTCAAGCCCGGGAAAAAGTGGGTGTGCAAAGCTGGACCTCGCCATGTCGGCTCATCTCTTGTCTTGAGGCTTCGGAAGAATGGAAGAATGCAGCTCTGCGAACCGTGCTGCTGTCGCATCGTCTCTGGAAACACACTGATCGCATGCTAGTCAGCTGGTTTTGTCAGGGCCAGTGGCGCAATGGATAACGCGTCTGACTACGGATCAGAAGATTCTAGGTTCGACTCCTGGCTGGCTCGGCGGCAACTTTTGACCCCGCGCCGGGAGGACCGCCACGATGGCCTTCTGCCCTCTGCTGGCCAGTAGATTTGCCGCGGCCTTCAGTTTGTCTACATGTAATCTCTCGTCAAAAGCCAGTCAGTCGCTCCCGGACCTCAGTCACACTCCTTTCAGTCTAGCACAAATGCATGCGCGCCTTTGCTTTTCTACAAGATGGTGGCAGAGTGCCTCCTCCCATATGGTCTAGCGGTTAGGATTCCTGGTTTTCACCAAGGTGGCCCGGGTTCGACTCCCGGTATGGGAAGCGCTTTTGCCTTCCCGTCAACGTGGGCTCCTTACCAGTAGAGCCCTCGGCCTAAGGCATTGCCCCCCAACAGTGCAGTCTGTCTCCACCTGCATGGGCTCTCCTTCACCTGCTGGACACCTTTCACATGGCTAAAGACTGTCTCCTTCAGCTTTGCGAACCGTGCCCTTCTTCAGCTGCTTTTCCCAGCCTTCAGCATCACTCCAACTCTTTCACACGCACATGTGTGCCGAGAGGCAGGGAAACGTCAGCGTTTGGCCATTTGTGGATTGGTGCCTGTGGGTCGAGGCGGGTGTTTGGTGTTTTCTGCAAATTAGCAGCACACACAACTCGTTTACGGAGTGGAAACTGCAGCCGAGGAGTGCTCAGAGGAGCCAGCGCGAAACTCGTCAAAGGCTGGTCACAGAGCACGCACTCTGAGAGAGGAGCTTTACTGTGGCCGGAAGAGCACGCAGCCCGTGGTTAGCCGTGATCGTGTAGTGGTTAGTACTCTGCGTTGTGGCCGCAGCAACCCCGGTTCGAATCCGGGTCACGGCAGCTTTTGCACATTTCTGGATTATTGCCCTCAAGCCCGGGAAAAAGTGGGTGTGCAAAGCTGGACCTCGCCATGTCTGCTCATCTCTTGTCTTGAGGCTTCGGAAGAATGGAAGAATGCAGCTCTGCGAACCGTGCTGCTGTCGCATCGTCTCTGGAAACACACTGATCGCATGCTAGTCAGCTGGTTTTGTCAGGGCCAGTGGCGCAATGGATAACGCGTCTGACTACGGATCAGAAGATTCTAGGTTCGACTCCTGGCTGGCTCGGCGGCAACTTTTGACCCCGCGCCGGGAGGACCGCCACGATGGCCTTCTGCCCTCTGCTGGCCAGTAGATTTGCCGCGGCCTTCAGTTTGTCTACATGTCCTCTCTCGTCAAAAGCCAGTCAGTCGCTCCCGGACCTCAGTCACACTCCTTTCAGTCTAGCACAAATGCATGCGCGCCTTTGCTTTTCTACAAGACGGTGGCAGAGTGCCTCCTCCCATATGGTCTAGCGGTTAGGATTCCTGGTTTTCACCCAGGCGGCCCGGGTTCGACTCCCGGTATGGGAAGCGCTTTTGCCTTCCCGTCAATGTGGGCTCCTTACCAGTAGAGCCCTCGGCTTAAGGCATTGCCCCCCAACAGTGCAGTCTGTCTCCACCTGCATGGGCTCTCCTTCACCTGCTGGACACCTTTCACATGGCTAAAGACTGTCTCCTTCAGCTTTGCGAACCGTGCCCTTCTTCAGCTGCTTTTCCCAGCCTTCAGCATCACTCCAACTCTTTCACACGCACATGTGTGCCGAGAGGCAGGGAAACGTCAGCGTTTGGCCATTTGTGGATTGGTGCCTGTGGGTCGAGGCGGGTGTTTGGTGTTTTCTGGAAATTAGCAGCACACACAACTCGTTTACGGAGTGGAAACTGCAGCCGAGAAGTGCTCAGAGGAGCCAGCGCGAAACTCGTCAAAGGCTGGTCACAGAGCACGCACTCTGAGAGAGGAGCTTTACTGTGGCCGGAAGAGCACGCAGCCCGTGGTTAGCCGTGATCGTATAGTGGTTAGTACTCTGCGTTGTGGCCGCAGCAACCCCGGTTCGAATCCGGGTCACGGCAGCTTTTGCACATTTCTGGATTATTTCCCTCAAGCCCGGGAAAAAGTGGGTGTGCAAAGCTGGACCTCGCTATGTCGGCTCATCTCTTTTCTTGAGGCTTCGGAAGAATGGAAGAATGCAGCTCTGCGAACCGTGCTGCTGTCGCATCGTCTCTGGAAACACACTGATCGCATGCTAGTCAACTGGTTTTGTCAGGGCCAGTGGCGCAATGGATAACGCGTCTGACTACGGATCAGAAGATTCTAGGTTCGACTCCTGGCTGGCTCGGCGGTAACTTTTGACCCCGCGCCGGGAGGACCGCCACGATGGCCTTCTGCCCTCTGCTGGCCAGTAGATTTGCCGCGGCCTTCAGTTTGTCTACATGTCCTCTCTCGTCAAAAGCCAGTCAGTCGCTCCCGGACCTCAGTCACACTCCTTTCAGTCTAGCACAAATGCATGCGCGCCTTTGCTTTTCTACAAGACGGTGGCAGAGTGCCTCCTCCCATATGGTCTAGCGGTTAGGATTCCTGGTTTTCACCCAGGCGGCCCGGGTTGGACTCCCGGTATGGGAAGCGCTTTTGCCTTCCCGTCAATGTGGGCTCCTTACCAGTAGAGCCCTCGGCTTAAGGCATTGCCCCCCAACAGTGCAGTCTGTCTCCACCTGCATGGGCTCTCCTTCACCTGCTGGACACCTTTCACATGGCTAAAGACTGTCTCCTTCAGCTTTGCGAACCGTGCCCTTCTTCAGCTGCTTTTCCCAGCCTTCAGCATCACTCCAACTCTTTCACACGCACATGTGTGCCGAGAGGCAGGGAAACGTCAGCGTTTGGCCATTTGTGGATTGATGCCTGTGGGTCGAGGCGGGTGTTTGGTGTTTTCTGCAAATTAGCAGCACACACAACTCGTTTACGGAGTGGAAACTGCAGCCGAGGAGTGCTCAGAGGAGCCAGCGCGAAACTCGT
>NC_055966.1:38158287-38160787 GCF_018492685.1 Alosa sapidissima
GGTGTTTGGTGTTTTCTGCAAATTAGCAGCACACACAACTCGTTTACGGAGTGGAAACTGCAGCCGAGGAGTGCTCAGAGGAGCCAGCGCGAAACTCGTCAAAGGCTGGTCACAGAGCACGCACTCTGAGAGAGGAGCTTTACTGTGGCCGGAAGAGCACGCAGCCCGTGGTTAGCCGTGATCGTATAGTGGTTAGTACTCTGCGTTGTGGCCGCAGCAACTCCGGTTCGAATCCGGGTCACGGCAGCTTTTGCACATTTCTGGATTATTGCCCTCAAGCCCGGGAAAAAGTGGGTGTGCAAAGCTGGACCTCGCCATGTCGGCTCATCTCTTGTCTTGAGGCTTCGGAAGAATGGAAGAATGCAGCTCTGCGAACCGTGCTGCTGTCGCATCGTCTCTGGAAACACACTGATCGCATGCTAGTCAGCTGGTTTTGTCAGGGCCAGTGGCGCAATGGATAACGCGTCTGACTACGGATCAGAAGATTCTAGGTTCGACTCCTGGCTGGCTCGGCGGCAACTTTTGACCCCGCGCCGGGAGGACCGCCACGATGGCCTTCTGCCCTCTGCTGGCCAGTAGATTTGCCGCGGCCTTCAGTTTGTCTACATGTAATCTCTCGTCAAAAGCCAGTCAGTCGCTCCCGGACCTCAGTCACACTCCTTTCAGTCTAGCACAAATGCATGCGCGCCTTTGCTTTTCTACAAGATGGTGGCAGAGTGCCTCCTCCCATATGGTCTAGCGGTTAGGATTCCTGGTTTTCACCAAGGTGGCCCGGGTTCGACTCCCGGTATGGGAAGCGCTTTTGCCTTCCCGTCAACGTGGGCTCCTTACCAGTAGAGCCCTCGGCCTAAGGCATTGCCCCCCAACAGTGCAGTCTGTCTCCACCTGCATGGGCTCTCCTTCACCTGCTGGACACCTTTCACATGGCTAAAGACTGTCTCCTTCAGCTTTGCGAACCGTGCCCTTCTTCAGCTGCTTTTCCCAGCCTTCAGCATCACTCCAACTCTTTCACACGCACATGTGTGCCGAGAGGCAGGGAAACGTCAGCGTTTGGCCATTTGTGGATTGGTGCCTGTGGGTCGAGGCGGGTGTTTGGTGTTTTCTGCAAATTAGCAGCACACACAACTCGTTTACGGAGTGGAAACTGCAGCCGAGAAGTGCTCAGAGGAGCCAGCGCGAAACTCGTCAAAGGCTGGTCACAGAGCACGCACTCTGAGAGAGGAGCTTTACTGTGGCCGGAAGAGCACGCAGCCCGTGGTTAGCCGTGATCGTATAGTGGTTAGTACTCTGCGTTGTGGCCGCAGCAACCCCGGTTCGAATCCGGGTCACGGCAGCTTTTGCACATTTCTGGATTATTTCCCTCAAGCCCGGGAAAAAGTGGGTGTGCAAAGCTGGACCTCGCTATGTCGGCTCATCTCTTTTCTTGAGGCTTCGGAAGAATGGAAGAATGCAGCTCTGCGAACAGTGCTGCTGTCGCATCGTCTCTGGAAACACACTGATCGCATGCTAGTCAACTGGTTTTGTCAGGGCCAGTGGCGCAATGGATAACGCGTCTGACTACGGATCAGAAGATTCTAGGTTCGACTCCTGGCTGGCTCGGCGGTAACTTTTGACCCCGCGCCGGGAGGACCGCCACGATGGCCTTCTGCCCTCTGCTGGCCAGTAGATTTGCCGCGGCCTTCAGTTTGTCTACATGTACTCTCTCGTCAAAAGCCAGTCAGTCGCTCCCGGACCTCAGTCACACTCCTTTCAGTCTAGCACAAATGCATGCGCGCCTTTGCTTTTCTACAAGATGGTGGCAGAGTGCCTCCTCCCATATGGTCTAGCGGTTAGGATTCCTGGTTTTCACCCAGGCGGCCCGGGTTCGACTCCCGGTATGGGAAGCGCTTTTGCCTTCCCGTCAATGTGGGCTCCTTACCAGTAGAGCCCTCGGCTTAAGGCATTGCCCCCCAACAGTGCAGTCTGTCTCCACCTGCATGGGCTCTCCTTCACCTGCTGGACACCTTTCACATGGCTAAAGACTGTCTCCTTCAGCTTTGCCAACCGTGCCCTTCTTCAGCTGCTTTTCCCAGCCTTCAGCATCACTCCAACTCTTTCACACGCACATGTGTGCCGAGAGGCATTGAAACGTCAGCGTTTGGCCATTTGTGGATTGGTGCCTGTGGGTCGAGGCGGGTGTTTGGTGTTTTCTGCAAATTAGCAGCACACACAACTCGTTTACGGAGTGGAAACTGCAGCCGAGGAGTGCTCAGAGGAGCCAGCGCGAAACTCGTCAAAGGCTGGTCACAGAGCACGCACTCTGAGAGAGGAGCTTTACTGTGGCCGGAAGAGCACGCAGCCCGTGGTTAGCCGTGATCGTATAGTGGTTAGTACTCTGCGTTGTGGCCGCAGCAACCCCGGTTCGAATCCGGGTCACGGCAGCTTTTGCACATTTCTGGATTATTGCCCTCAAGCCCGGGAAAAAGTGGGTGTGCAAAGCTGGACCTCGCCATGTCGGCTC
>NC_055966.1:38163287-38165787 GCF_018492685.1 Alosa sapidissima
CACACTCCTTTCAGTCTAGCACAAATGCATGCGCGCCTTTGCTTTTCTACAAGATGGTGGCAGAGTGCCTCCTCCCATATGGTCTAGCGGTTAGGATTCCTGGTTTTCACCAAGGTGGCCCGGGTTCGACTCCCGGTATGGGAAGCGCTTTTGCCTTCCCGTCAACGTGGGCTCCTTACCAGTAGAGCCCTCGGCCTAAGGCATTGCCCCCCAACAGTGCAGTCTGTCTCCACCTGCATGGGCTCTCCTTCACCTGCTGGACACCTTTCACATGGCTAAAGACTGTCTCCTTCAGCTTTGCGAACCGTGCCCTTCTTCAGCTGCTTTTCCCAGCCTTCAGCATCACTCCAACTCTTTCACACGCACATGTGTGCCGAGAGGCAGGGAAACGTCAGCGTTTGGCCATTTGTGGATTGGTGCCTGTGGGTCGAGGCGGGTGTTTGGTGTTTTCTGCAAATTAGCAGCACACACAACTCGTTTACGGAGTGGAAACTGCAGCCGAGGAGTGCTCAGAGGAGCCAGCGCGAAACTCGTCAAAGGCTGGTCACAGAGCACGCACTCTGAGAGAGGAGCTTTACTGTGGCCGGAAGAGCACGCAGCCCGTGGTTAGCCGTGATCGTGTAGTGGTTAGTACTCTGCGTTGTGGCCGCAGCAACCCCGGTTCGAATCCGGGTCACGGCAGCTTTTGCACATTTCTGGATTATTGCCCTCAAGCCCGGGAAAAAGTGGGTGTGCAAAGCTGGACCTCGCCATGTCTGCTCATCTCTTGTCTTGAGGCTTCGGAAGAATGGAAGAATGCAGCTCTGCGAACCGTGCTGCTGTCGCATCGTCTCTGGAAACACACTGATCGCATGCTAGTCAGCTGGTTTTGTCAGGGCCAGTGGCGCAATGGATAACGCGTCTGACTACGGATCAGAAGATTCTAGGTTCGACTCCTGGCTGGCTCGGCGGCAACTTTTGACCCCGCGCCGGGAGGACCGCCACGATGGCCTTCTGCCCTCTGCTGGCCAGTAGATTTGCCGCGGCCTTCAGTTTGTCTACATGTCCTCTCTCGTCAAAAGCCAGTCAGTCGCTCCCGGACCTCAGTCACACTCCTTTCAGTCTAGCACAAATGCATGCGCGCCTTTGCTTTTCTACAAGACGGTGGCAGAGTGCCTCCTCCCATATGGTCTAGCGGTTAGGATTCCTGGTTTTCACCCAGGCGGCCCGGGTTCGACTCCCGGTATGGGAAGCGCTTTTGCCTTCCCGTCAATGTGGGCTCCTTACCAGTAGAGCCCTCGGCTTAAGGCATTGCCCCCCAACAGTGCAGTCTGTCTCCACCTGCATGGGCTCTCCTTCACCTGCTGGACACCTTTCACATGGCTAAAGACTGTCTCCTTCAGCTTTGCGAACCGTGCCCTTCTTCAGCTGCTTTTCCCAGCCTTCAGCATCACTCCAACTCTTTCACACGCACATGTGTGCCGAGAGGCAGGGAAACGTCAGCGTTTGGCCATTTGTGGATTGGTGCCTGTGGGTCGAGGCGGGTGTTTGGTGTTTTCTGGAAATTAGCAGCACACACAACTCGTTTACGGAGTGGAAACTGCAGCCGAGAAGTGCTCAGAGGAGCCAGCGCGAAACTCGTCAAAGGCTGGTCACAGAGCACGCACTCTGAGAGAGGAGCTTTACTGTGGCCGGAAGAGCACGCAGCCCGTGGTTAGCCGTGATCGTATAGTGGTTAGTACTCTGCGTTGTGGCCGCAGCAACCCCGGTTCGAATCCGGGTCACGGCAGCTTTTGCACATTTCTGGATTATTTCCCTCAAGCCCGGGAAAAAGTGGGTGTGCAAAGCTGGACCTCGCTATGTCGGCTCATCTCTTTTCTTGAGGCTTCGGAAGAATGGAAGAATGCAGCTCTGCGAACCGTGCTGCTGTCGCATCGTCTCTGGAAACACACTGATCGCATGCTAGTCAACTGGTTTTGTCAGGGCCAGTGGCGCAATGGATAACGCGTCTGACTACGGATCAGAAGATTCTAGGTTCGACTCCTGGCTGGCTCGGCGGTAACTTTTGACCCCGCGCCGGGAGGACCGCCACGATGGCCTTCTGCCCTCTGCTGGCCAGTAGATTTGCCGCGGCCTTCAGTTTGTCTACATGTCCTCTCTCGTCAAAAGCCAGTCAGTCGCTCCCGGACCTCAGTCACACTCCTTTCAGTCTAGCACAAATGCATGCGCGCCTTTGCTTTTCTACAAGACGGTGGCAGAGTGCCTCCTCCCATATGGTCTAGCGGTTAGGATTCCTGGTTTTCACCCAGGCGGCCCGGGTTGGACTCCCGGTATGGGAAGCGCTTTTGCCTTCCCGTCAATGTGGGCTCCTTACCAGTAGAGCCCTCGGCTTAAGGCATTGCCCCCCAACAGTGCAGTCTGTCTCCACCTGCATGGGCTCTCCTTCACCTGCTGGACACCTTTCACATGGCTAAAGACTGTCTCCTTCAGCTTTGCGAACCGTGCCCTTCTTCAGCTGCTT
>NC_055966.1:38223287-38225787 GCF_018492685.1 Alosa sapidissima
TATAGTGGTTAGTACTCTGCGTTGTGGCCGCAGCAACCCCGGTTCGAATCCGGGTCACGGCAGCTTTTGCACATTTCTGGATTATTTCCCTCAAGCCCGGGAAAAAGTGGGTGTGCAAAGCTGGACCTCGCCATGTCGGCTCATCTCTTTTCTTGAGGCTTCGGAAGAATGGAAGAATGCAGCTCTGCGAACCGTGCTGCTGTCGCATCGTCTCTGGAAACACACTGATCGCATGCTAGTCAACTGGTTTTGTCAGGGCCAGTGGCGCAATGGATAACGGGTCTGACTACGGATCAGAAGGTTCTAGGTTCGACTCCTGGCTGGCTCGGCGGTAACTTTTGACCCCGCGCCGGGAGGACCGCCACGATGGCCTTCTGCCCTCTGCTGGCCAGTAGATTTGCCGCGGCCTTCAGTTTGTCTACATGTACTCTCTCGTCAAAAGCCAGTCAGTCGCTCCCGGACCTCAGTCACACTCCTTTCAGTCTAGCACAAATGCATGCGCGCCTTTGCTTTTCTACAAGACGGTGGCAGAGTGCCTCCTCCCATATGGTCTAGCGGTTAGGATTCCTGGTTTTCACCCAGGCGGCCCGGGTTCGACTCCCGGTATGGGAAGCGCTTTTGCCTTCCCGTCAATGTGGGCTCCTTACCAGTAGAGCCCTCGGCTTAAGGCATTGCCCCCCAACAGTGCAGTCTGTCTCCACCTGCATGGGCTCTCCTTCACCTGCTGGACACCTTTCACATGGCTAAAGACTGTCTCCTTCAGCTTTGCCAACCGTGCCCTTCTTCAGCTGCTTTTCCCAGCCTTCAGCATCACTCCAACTCTTTCACACGCACATGTGTGCCGAGAGGCAGGGAAACGTCAGCGTTTGGCCATTTGTGGATTGGTGCCTGTGGGTCGAGGCGGGTGTTTGGTGTTTTCTGCAAATTAGCAGCACACACAACTCGTTTACGGAGTGGAAACTGCAGCCGAGGAGTGCTCAGAGGAGCCAGCGCGAAACTCGTCAAAGGCTGGTCACAGAGCACGCACTCTGAGAGAGGAGCTTTACTGTGGCCGGAAGAGCACGCAGCCCGTGGTTAGCCGTGATCGTATAGTGGTTAGTACTCTGCGTTGTGGCCGCAGCAACCCCGGTTCGAATCCGGGTCACGGCAGCTTTTGCACATTTCTGGATTATTGCCCTCAAGCCCGGGAAAAAGTGGGTGTGCAAAGCTGGACCTCGCCATGTCGGCTCATCTCTTTTCTTGAGGCTTCGGAAGAATGGAAGAATGCAGCTCTGCGAACCGTGCTGCTGTCGCATCGTCTCTGGAAACACACTGATCGCATGCTAGTCTGTTGGGTCTGTCAGGGCCAGTGGCGCAATGGATAACGCGTCTGACTACGGATCAGAAGATTCTAGGTTCGACTCCTGGCTGGCTCGGCGGCAACTTTTGACCCCGCGCCGGGAGGACCGCCACGATGGCCTTCTGCCCTCTGCTGGCCAGTAGATTTGCCGCGGCCTTCAGTTTGTCTACATGTACTCTCTCGTCAAAAGCCAGTCAGTCGCTCCCGGACCTCAGTCACACTCCTTTCAGTCTAGCACAAATGCATGCGCGCCTTTGCTTTTCTACAAGAAGGTGGCAGAGTGCCTCCTCCCATATGGTCTAGCGGTTAGTATTCCTGGTTTTCACCCAGGTGGCCCGGGTTCGACTCCCGGTATGGGAAGCGCTTTTGCCTTCCCGTCAACGTGGGCTCCTTACCAGTAGAGCCCTCGGCCTAAGGCATTGCCCCCCAACAGTGCAGTCTGTCTCCACCTGCATGGGCTCTCCTTCACCTGCTGGACACCTTTCACATGGCTAAAGACTGTCTCCTTCATCTTTGCGAACCGTGCCCTTCTTCAGCTGCTTTTCCCAGCCTTCAGCATCACTCCAACTCTTTCACACGCACATGTGTGCCGAGAGGCAGGGAAACGTCAGCGTTTGGCCATTTGTGGATTGGTGCCTGTGGGTCGAGGCGGGTGTTTGGTGTTTTCTGCAAATTAGCAGCACACACAACTCGTTTACGGAGTGGAAACTGCAGCCGAGGAGTGCTCAGAGGAGCCAGCGCGAAACTCGTCAAAGGCTGGTCACAGAGCACGCACTCTGAGAGAGGAGCTTTACTGTGGCCGTAAGAGCACGCAGCCCGTGGTTAGCCGTGATCGTATAGTGGTTAGTACTCTGCGTTGTGGCCGCAGCAACCCCGGTTCGAATCCGGGTCACGGCAGCTTTTGCACATTTCTGGATTATTGCCCTCAAGCCCGGGAAAAAGTGGGTGTGCAAAGCTGGACCTCGCCATGTCGGCTCATCTCTTTTCTTGAGGCTTCGGAAGAATGGAAGAATGCAGCTCTGCGAACCGTGCTGCTGTCGCATCGTCTCTGGAAACACACTGATCGCATGCTAGTCAGCTGGTTTTGTCAGGGCCAGTGGTGCAATGGATAACGCGTCTGACTACGGATCAGAAGATTCTAGGTTCGACTCCTGGCTGGCT
>NC_055966.1:38243287-38248287 GCF_018492685.1 Alosa sapidissima
GTCAAAAGCCAGTCAGTCGCTCCCGGACCTCAGTCACACTCCTTTCAGTCTAGCACAAATGCATGCGCGCCTTTGCTTTTCTACAAGACGGTGGCAGAGTGCCTCCTCCCATATGGTCTAGCGGTTAGGATTCCTGGTTTTCAACCAGGCGGCCCGGGTTCGACTCCCGGTATGGGAAGCGCTTTTGCCTTCCCGTCAATGTGGGCTCCTTACCAGTAGAGCCCTCGGCTTAAGGCATTGCCCCCCAACAGTGCAGTCTGTCTCCACCTGCATGGGCTCTCCTTCACCTGCTGGACACCTTTCACATGGCTAAAGACTGTCTCCTTCAGCTTTGCCAACCGTGCCTTTCTTCAGCTGCTTTTCCCAGCCTTCAGCATCACTCCAACTCTTTCACACGCACATGTGTGCCGAGAGGCAGGGAAACGTCAGCGTTTGGCCATTTGTGGATTGGTGCCTGTGGGTCGAGGCGGGTGTTTGGTGTTTTCTGCAAATTAGCAGCACACACAACTCGTTTACGGAGTGGAAACTGCAGCCGAGGAGTGCTCAGAGGAGCCAGCGCGAAACTCGTCAAAGGCTGGTCACAGAGCATGCACTCTGAGAGAGGAGCTTTACTGTGGCCGGAAGAGCACGCAGCCCGTGGTTAGCCGTGATCGTATAGTGGTTAGTACTCTGCGTTGTGGCCGCAGCAACCCCGGTTCGAATCCGGGTCACGGCAGCTTTTGCACATTTCTGGATTATTGCCCTCAAGCCCGGGAAAAAGTGGGTGTGCAAAGCTGGACCTCGCCATGTCTGCTCATCTCTTGTCTTGAGGCTTCGGAAGAATGGAAGAATGCAGCTCTGCGAACCGTGCTGCTGTCGCATCGTCTCTGGAAACACACTGATCGCATGCTAGTCAGCTGGTTTTGTCAGGGCCAGTGGCGCAATGGATAACGCGTCTGACTACGGATCAGAAGATTCTAGGTTCGACTCCTGGCTGGCTCGGCGGCAACTTTTGACCCCGCGCCGGGAGGACCGCCACGATGGCCTTCTGCCCTCTGCTGGCCAGTAGATTTGCCGCGGCCTTCAGTTTGTCTACATGTCCTCTCTCGTCAAAAGCCAGTCAGTCGCTCCCGGACCTCAGTCACACTCCTTTCAGTCTAGCACAAATGCATGCGCGCCTTTGCTTTTCTACAAGACGGTGGCAGAGTGCCTCCTCCCATATGGTCTAGCGGTTAGGATTCCTGGTTTTCACCCAGGTGGCCCGGGTTCGACTCCCGGTATGGGAAGCGCTTTTGCCTTCCCGTCAATGTGGGCTCCTTACCAGTAGAGCCCTCGGCTTAAGGCATTGCCCCCCAACAGTGCAGTCTGTCTCCACCTGCATGGGCTCTCCTTCACCTGCTGGACACCTTTCACATGGCTAAAGACTGTCTCCTTCAGCTTTGCGAACCGTGCCCTTCTTCAGCTGCTTTTCCCAGCCTTCAGCATCACTCCAACTCTTTCACACGCACATGTGTGCCGAGAGGCAGGGAAACGTCAGCGTTTGGCCATTTGTGGATTGGTGCCTGTGGGTCGAGGCGGGTGTTTGGTGTTTTCTGCAAATTAGCAGCACACACAACTCGTTTACGGAGTGGAAACTGCAGCCGAGGAGTGCTCAGAGGAGCCAGCGCGAAACTCGTCAAAGGCTGGTCACAGAGCACGCACTCTGAGAGAGGAGCTTTACTGTGGCCGGAAGAGCACGCAGCCCGTGGTTAGCCGTGATCGTATAGTGGTTAGTACTCTGCGTTGTGGCCGCAGCAACCCCGGTTCGAATCCGGGTCACGGCAGCTTTTGCACATTTCTGGATTATTGCCCTCAAGCCCGGGAAAAAGTGGGTGTGCAAAGCTGGACCTCGCCATGTCGGCTCATCTCTTTTCTTGAGGCTTCGGAAGAATGGAAGAATGCAGCTCTGCGAACCGTGCTGCTGTCGCATCGTCTCTGGAAACACACTGATCGCATGCTAGTCTGTTGGGTCTGTCAGGGCCAGTGGCGCAATGGATAACGCGTCTGACTACGGATCAGAAGATTCTAGGTTCGACTCCTGGCTGGCTCGGCGGCAACTTTTGACCCCGCGCCGGGAGGACCGCCACGATGGCCTTCTGCCCTCTGCTGGCCAGTAGATTTGCCGCGGCCTTCAGTTTGTCTACATGTACTCTCTCGTCAAAAGCCAGTCAGTCGCTCCCGGACCTCAGTCACACTCCTTTCAGTATAGCACAAATGCATGCGCGCCTTTGCTTTTCTACAAGAAGGTAGCAGAGTGCCTCCTCCCATATGGTCTAGCGGTTAGGATTCCTGGTTTTCACCCAGGTGGCCCGGGTTCGACTCCCGGTATGGGAAGCGCTTTTGCCTTCCCGTCAACGTGGGCTCCTTACCAGTAGAGCCCTCGGCCTAAGGCATTGCCCCCCAACAGTGCAGTCTGTCTCCACCTGCATGGGCTCTCCTTCACCTGCTGGACACCTTTCACATGGCTAAAGACTGTCTCCTTCAGCTTTGCGAACCGTGCCCTTCTTCAGCTGCTTTTCCCAGCCTTCAGCATCACTCCAACTCTTTCACACGCACATGTGTGCCGAGAGGCAGGGAAACGTCAGCGTTTGGCCATTTGTGGATTGGTGCCTGTGGGTCGAGGCGGGTGTTTGGTGTTTTCTGCAAATTAGCAGCACACACAACTCGTTTACGGAGTGGAAACTGCAGCCGAGGAGTGCTCAGAGGAGCCAGCGCGAAACTCGTCAAAGGCTGGTCACAGAGCACGCACTCTGAGAGAGGAGCTTTACTATGGCCGGAAGAGCACGCAGCCCGTGGTTAGCCGTGATCGTATAGTGGTTAGTACTCTGCGTTGTGGCCGCAGCAACCCCGGTTCGAATCCGGGTCACGGCAGCTTTTGCACATTTCTGGATTATTGCCCTCAAGCCCGGGAAAAAGTGGGTGTGCAAAGCTGGACCTCGCCATGTCTGCTCATCTCTTGTCTTGAGGCTTCGGAAGAATGGAAGAATGCAGCTCTGCGAACCGTGCTGCTGTCGCATCGTCTCTGGAAACACACTGATCGCATGCTAGTCAGCTGGTTTTGTCAGGGCCAGTGGCGCAATGGATAACGCGTCTGACTACGGATCAGAAGATTCTAGGTTCGACTCCTGGCTGGCTCGGCGGCAACTTTTGACCCCGCGCCGGGAGGACCGCCACGATGGCCTTCTGCCCTCTGCTGGCCAGTAGATTTGCTGCGGCCTTCAGTTTGTCTACATGTCCTCTCTCGTCAAAAGCCAGTCAGTCGCTCCCGGACCTCAGTCACACTCCTTTCAGTCTAGCACAAATGCATGCGCGCCTTTGCTTTTCTACAAGACGGTGGCAGAGTGCCTCCTCCCATATGGTCTAGCGGTTAGGATTCCTGGTTTTCACCCAGGTGGCCCGGGTTCGACTCCCGGTATGGGAAGCGCTTTTGCCTTCCCGTCAATGTGGGCTCCTTACCAGTAGAGCCCTCGGCTTAAGGCATTGCCCCCCAACAGTGCAGTCTGTCTCCACCTGCATGGGCTCTCCTTCACCTGCTGGACACCTTTCACATGGCTAAAGACTGTCTCCTTCAGCTTTGCGAACCGTGCCCTTCTTCAGCTGCTTTTCCCAGCCTTCAGCATCACTCCAACTCTTTCACACGCACATGTGTGCCGAGAGGCAGGGAAACGTCAGCGTTTGGCCATTTGTGGATTGGTGCCTGTGGGTCGAGGCGGGTGTTTGGTGTTTTCTGGAAATTAGCAGCACACACAACTCGTTTACGGAGTGGAAACTGCAGCCGAGAAGTGCTCAGAGGAGCCAGCGCGAAACTCGTCAAAGGCTGGTCACAGAGCACGCACTCTGAGAGAGGAGCTTTACTGTGGCCGGAAGAGCACGCAGCCCGTGGTTAGCCGTGATCGTATAGTGGTTAGTACTCTGCGTTGTGGCCGCAGCAACCCCGGTTCGAATCCGGGTCACGGCAGCTTTTGCACATTTCTGGATTATTTCCCTCAAGCCCGGGAAAAAGTGGGTGTGCAAAGCTGGACCTCGCCATGTCGGCTCATCTCTTTTCTTGAGGCTTCGGAAGAATGGAAGAATGCAGCTCTGCGAACCGTGCTGCTGTCGCATCGTCTCTGGAAACACACTGATCGCATGCTAGTCAACTGGTTTTGTCAGGGCCAGTGGCGCAATGGATAACGGGTCTGACTACGGATCAGAAGGTTCTAGGTTCGACTCCTGGCTGGCTCGGCGGTAACTTTTGACCCCGCGCCGGGAGGACCGCCACGATGGCCTTCTGCCCTCTGCTGGCCAGTAGATTTGCCGCGGCCTTCAGTTTGTCTACATGTACTCTCTCGTCAAAAGCCAGTCAGTCGCTCCCGGACCTCAGTCACACTCCTTTCAGTCTAGCACAAATGCATGCGCGCCTTTGCTTTTCTACAAGACGGTGGCAGAGTGCCTCCTCCCATATGGTCTAGCGGTTAGGATTCCTGGTTTTCACCCAGGCGGCCCGGGTTCGACTCCCGGTATGGGAAGCGCTTTTGCCTTCCCGTCAATGTGGGCTCCTTACCAGTAGAGCCCTCGGCTTAAGGCATTGCCCCCCAACAGTGCAGTCTGTCTCCACCTGCATGGGCTCTCCTTCACCTGCTGGACACCTTTCACATGGCTAAAGACTGTCTCCTTCAGCTTTGCCAACCGTGCCCTTCTTCAGCTGCTTTTCCCAGCCTTCAGCATCACTCCAACTCTTTCACACGCACATGTGTGCCGAGAGGCAGGGAAACGTCAGCGTTTGGCAATTTGTGGATTGGTGCCTGTGGGTCGAGGCGGGTGTTTGGTGTTTTCTGCAAATTAGCAGCACACACAACTCATTTACGGAGTGGAAACTGCAGCCGAGGAGTGCTCAGAGGAGCCAGCGCGAAACTCGTCAAAGGCTGGTCACAGAGCACGCACTCTGAGAGAGGAGCTTTACTGTGGCCGGAAGAGCACGCAGCCCGTGGTTAGCCGTGATC
>NC_055966.1:38258287-38263287 GCF_018492685.1 Alosa sapidissima
GAAACACACTGATCGCATGCTAGTCAGCTGGTTTTGTCAGGGCCAGTGGCGCAATGGATAACGCGTCTGACTACGGATCAGAAGATTCTAGGTTCGACTCCTGGCTGGCTCGGCGGCAACTTTTGACCCCGCGCCGGGAGGACCGCCACGATGGCCTTCTGCCCTCTGCTGGCCAGTAGATTTGCCGCGGCCTTCAGTTTGTCTACATGTACTCTCTCGTCAAAAGCCAGTCAGTCGCTCCCGGACCTCAGTCACACTCCTTTCAGTCTAGCACAAATGCATGCGCGCCTTTGCTTTTCTACAAGACGGTGGCAGAGTGCCTCCTCCCATATGGTCTAGCGGTTAGGATTCCTGGTTTTCAACCAGGCGGCCCGGGTTCGACTCCCGGTATGGGAAGCGCTTTTGCCTTCCCGTCAATGTGGGCTCCTTACCAGTAGAGCCCTCGGCTTAAGGCATTGCCCCCCAAAAGTGCAGTCTGTCTCCACCTGCATGGGCTCTCCTTCACCTGCTGGACACCTTTCACATGGCTAAAGACTGTCTCCTTCAGCTTTGCCAACCGTGCCCTTCTTCAGCTGCTTTTCCCAGCCTTCAGCATCACTCCAACTCTTTCACACGCACATGTGTGCCGAGAGGCAGGGAAACGTCAGCGTTTGGCCATTTGTGGATTGGTGCCTGTGGGTCGAGGCGGGTGTTTGGTGTTTTCTGCAAATTAGCAGCACACACAACTCGTTTACGGAGTGGAAACTGCAGCCGAGGAGTGCTCAGAGGAGCCAGCGCGAAACTCGTCAAAGGCTGGTCACAGAGCATGCACTCTGAGAGAGGAGCTTTACTGTGGCCGGAAGAGCACGCAGCCCGTGGTTAGCCGTGATCGTATAGTGGTTAGTACTCTGCGTTGTGGCCGCAGCAACCCCGGTTCGAATCCGGGTCACGGCAGCTTTTGCACATTTCTGGATTATTGCCCTCAAGCCCGGGAAAAAGTGGGTGTGCAAAGCTGGACCTCGCCATGTCGGCTCATCTCTTTTCTTGAGGCTTCGGAAGAATGGAAGAATGCAGCTCTGCGAACCGTGCTGCTGTCGCATCGTCTCTGGAAACACACTGATCGCATGCTAGTCTGTTGGGTCTGTCAGGGCCAGTGGCGCAATGGATAACGCGTCTGACTACGGATCAGAAGATTCTAGGTTCGACTCCTGGCTGGCTCGGCGGCAACTTTTGACCCCGCGCCGGGAGGACCGCCACGATGGCCTTCTGCCCTCTGCTGGCCAGTAGATTTGCCGCGGCCTTCAGTTTGTCTACATGTACTCTCTCGTCAAAAGCCAGTCAGTCGCTCCCGGACCTCAGTCACACTCCTTTCAGTATAGCACAAATGCATGCGCGCCTTTGCTTTTCTACAAGAAGGTGGCAGAGTGCCTCCTCCCATATGGTCTAGCGGTTAGGATTCCTGGTTTTCACCCAGGTGGCCCGGGTTCGACTCCCGGTATGGGAAGCGCTTTTGCCTTCCCGTCAACGTGGGCTCCTTACCAGTAGAGCCCTCGGCCTAAGGCATTGCCCCCCAACAGTGCAGTCTGTCTCCACCTGCATGGGCTCTCCTTCACCTGCTGGACACCTTTCACATGGCTAAAGACTGTCTCCTTCAGCTTTGCGAACCGTGCCCTTCTTCAGCTGCTTTTCCCAGCCTTCAGCATCACTCCAACTCTTTCACACGCACATGTGTGCCGAGAGGCAGGGAAACGTCAGCGTTTGGCCATTTGTGGATTGGTGCCTGTGGGTCGAGGCGGGTGTTTGGTGTTTTCTGCAAATTAGCAGCACACACAACTCGTTTACGGAGTGGAAACTGCAGCCGAGGAGTGCTCAGAGGAGCCAGCGCGAAACTCGTCAAAGGCTGGTCACAGAGCACGCACTCTGAGAGAGGAGCTTTACTGTGGCCGGAAGAGCACGCAGCCCGTGGTTAGCCGTGATCGTATAGTGGTTAGTACTCTGCGTTGTGGCCGCAGCAACCCCGGTTCGAATCCGGGTCACGGCAGCTTTTGCACATTTCTGGATTATTGCCCTCAAGCCCGGGAAAAAGTGGGTGTGCAAAGCTGGACCTCGCCATGTCTGCTCATCTCTTGTCTTGAGGCTTCGGAAGAATGGAAGAATGCAGCTCTGCGAACCGTGCTGCTGTCGCATCGTCTCTGGAAACACACTGATCGCATGCTAGTCAGCTGGTTTTGTCAGGGCCAGTGGCGCAATGGATAACGCGTCTGACTACGGATCAGAAGATTCTAGGTTCGACTCCTGGCTGGCTCGGCGGCAACTTTTGACCCCGCGCCGGGAGGACCGCCACGATGGCCTTCTGCCCTCTGCTGGCCAGTAGATTTGCTGCGGCCTTCAGTTTGTCTACATGTCCTCTCTCGTCAAAAGCCAGTCAGTCGCTCCCGGACCTCAGTCACACTCCTTTCAGTCTAGCACAAATGCATGCGCGCCTTTGCTTTTCTACAAGACGGTGGCAGAGTGCCTCCTCCCATATGGTCTAGCGGTTAGGATTCCTGGTTTTCACCCAGGTGGCCCGGGTTCGACTCCCGGTATGGGAAGCGCTGTTGCCTTCCCGTCAATGTGGGCTCCTTACCAGTAGAGCCCTCGGCTTAAGGCATTGCCCCCCAACAGTGCAGTCTGTCTCCACCTGCATGGGCTCTCCTTCACCTGCTGGACACCTTTCACATGGCTAAAGACTGTCTCCTTCAGCTTTGCGAACCGTGCCCTTCTTCAGCTGCTTTTCCCAGCCTTCAGCATCACTCCAACTCTTTCACACGCACATGTGTGCCGAGAGGCAGGGAAACGTCAGCGTTTGGCCATTTGTGGATTGGTGCCTGTGGGTCGAGGCGGGTGTTTGGTGTTTTCTGGAAATTAGCAGCACACACAACTCGTTTACGGAGTGGAAACTGCAGCCGAGAAGTGCTCAGAGGAGCCAGCGCGAAACTCGTCAAAGGCTGGTCACAGAGCACGCACTCTGAGAGAGGAGCTTTACTGTGGCCGGAAGAGCACGCAGCCCGTGGTTAGCCGTGATCGTATAGTGGTTAGTACTCTGCGTTGTGGCCGCAGCAACCCCGGTTCGAATCCGGGTCACGGCAGCTTTTGCACATTTCTGGATTATTTCCCTCAAGCCCGGGAAAAAGTGGGTGTGCAAAGCTGGACCTCGCCATGTCGGCTCATCTCTTTTCTTGAGGCTTCGGAAGAATGGAAGAATGCAGCTCTGCGAACCGTGCTGCTGTCGCATCGTCTCTGGAAACACACTGATCGCATGCTAGTCAACTGGTTTTGTCAGGGCCAGTGGCGCAATGGATAACGGGTCTGACTACGGATCAGAAGGTTCTAGGTTCGACTCCTGGCTGGCTCGGCGGTAACTTTTGACCCCGCGCCGGGAGGACCGCCACGATGGCCTTCTGCCCTCTGCTGGCCAGTAGATTTGCCGCGGCCTTCAGTTTGTCTACATGTACTCTCTCGTCAAAAGCCAGTCAGTCGCTCCCGGACCTCAGTCACACTCCTTTCAGTCTAGCACAAATGCATGCGCGCCTTTGCTTTTCTACAAGACGGTGGCAGAGTGCCTCCTCCCATATGGTCTAGCGGTTAGGATTCCTGGTTTTCACCCAGGCGGCCCGGGTTCGACTCCCGGTATGGGAAGCGCTTTTGCCTTCCCGTCAATGTGGGCTCCTTACCAGTAGAGCCCTCGGCTTAAGGCATTGCCCCCCAACAGTGCAGTCTGTCTCCACCTGCATGGGCTCTCCTTCACCTGCTGGACACCTTTCACATGGCTAAAGACTGTCTCCTTCAGCTTTGCCAACCGTGCCCTTCTTCAGCTGCTTTTCCCAGCCTTCAGCATCACTCCAACTCTTTCACACGCACATGTGTGCCGAGAGGCAGGGAAACGTCAGCGTTTGGCAATTTGTGGATTGGTGCCTGTGGGTCGAGGCGGGTGTTTGGTGTTTTCTGCAAATTAGCAGCACACACAACTCATTTACGGAGTGGAAACTGCAGCCGAGGAGTGCTCAGAGGAGCCAGCGCGAAACTCGTCAAAGGCTGGTCACAGAGCACGCACTCTGAGAGAGGAGCTTTACTGTGGCCGGAAGAGCACGCAGCCCGTGGTTAGCCGTGATCGTGTAGTGGTTAGTACTCTGCGTTGTGGCCGCAGCAACCCCGGTTCGAATCCGGGTCACGGCAGCTTTTGCACATTTCTGGATTATTGCCCTCAAGCCCGGGAAAAAGTGGGTGTGCAAAGCTGGACCTCGCCATGTCTGCTCATCTCTTGTCTTGAGGCTTCGGAAGAATGGAAGAATGCAGCTCTGCGAACCGTGCTGCTGTCGCATCGTCTCTGGAAACACACTGATCGCATGCTAGTCAGCTGGTTTTGTCAGGGCCAGTGGCGCAATGGATAACGCGTCTGACTACGGATCAGAAGATTCTAGGTTCGACTCCTGGCTGGCTCGGCGGCAACTTTTGACCCCGCGCCGGGAGGACCGCCACGATGGCCTTCTGCCCTCTGCTGGCCAGTAGATTTGCCGCGGCCTTCAGTTTGTCTACATGTCCTCTCTCGTCAAAAGCCAGTCAGTCGCTCCCGGACCTCAGTCACACTCCTTTCAGTCTAGCACAAATGCATGCGCGCCTTTGCTTTTCTACAAGACGGTGGCAGAGTGCCTCCTCCCATATGGTCTAGCGGTTAGGATTCCTGGTTTTCACCCAGGCGGCCCGGGTTCGACTCCCGGTATGGGAAGCGCTTTTGCCTTCCCGTCAATGTGGGCTCCTTACCAGTAGAGCCCTCGGCTTAAGGCATTGCCCCCCAACAGTGCAGTCTGTCTCCACCTGCATGGGCTCTCCTTCACCTGCTGGACACCTTTCACATGGCTAAAGACTGTCTCCTTCAGCTTTGCGAACCGTGCCCTTCTTCAGCTGCTTTTCCCAGCCTTCAGCATCACTCCAACTCTTTCACACGCACATGTGTGCCGAGAGGCAGGGAAACGTCAGCGTTT
>NC_055966.1:38268287-38273287 GCF_018492685.1 Alosa sapidissima
CGTCAAAAGCCAGTCAGTCGCTCCCGGACCTCAGTCACACTCCTTTCAGTCTAGCACAAATGCATGCGCGCCTTTGCTTTTCTACAAGACGGTGGCAGAGTGCCTCCTCCCATATGGTCTAGCGGTTAGGATTCCTGGTTTTCACCCAGGTGGCCCGGGTTCGACTCCCGGTATGGGAAGCGCTTTTGCCTTCCCGTCAATGTGGGCTCCTTACCAGTAGAGCCCTCGGCTTAAGGCATTGCCCCCCAACAGTGCAGTCTGTCTCCACCTGCATGGGCTCTCCTTCACCTGCTGGACACCTTTCACATGGCTAAAGACTGTCTCCTTCAGCTTTGCGAACCGTGCCCTTCTTCAGCTGCTTTTCCCAGCCTTCAGCATCACTCCAACTCTTTCACACGCACATGTGTGCCGAGAGGCAGGGAAACGTCAGCGTTTGGCCATTTGTGGATTGGTGCCTGTGGGTCGAGGCGGGTGTTTGGTGTTTTCTGGAAATTAGCAGCACACACAACTCGTTTACGGAGTGGAAACTGCAGCCGAGAAGTGCTCAGAGGAGCCAGCGCGAAACTCGTCAAAGGCTGGTCACAGAGCACGCACTCTGAGAGAGGAGCTTTACTGTGGCCGGAAGAGCACGCAGCCCGTGGTTAGCCGTGATCGTATAGTGGTTAGTACTCTGCGTTGTGGCCGCAGCAACCCCGGTTCGAATCCGGGTCACGGCAGCTTTTGCACATTTCTGGATTATTTCCCTCAAGCCCGGGAAAAAGTGGGTGTGCAAAGCTGGACCTCGCCATGTCGGCTCATCTCTTTTCTTGAGGCTTCGGAAGAATGGAAGAATGCAGCTCTGCGAACCGTGCTGCTGTCGCATCGTCTCTGGAAACACACTGATCGCATGCTAGTCAACTGGTTTTGTCAGGGCCAGTGGCGCAATGGATAACGGGTCTGACTACGGATCAGAAGGTTCTAGGTTCGACTCCTGGCTGGCTCGGCGGTAACTTTTGACCCCGCGCCGGGAGGACCGCCACGATGGCCTTCTGCCCTCTGCTGGCCAGTAGATTTGCCGCGGCCTTCAGTTTGTCTACATGTACTCTCTCGTCAAAAGCCAGTCAGTCGCTCCCGGACCTCAGTCACACTCCTTTCAGTCTAGCACAAATGCATGCGCGCCTTTGCTTTTCTACAAGACGGTGGCAGAGTGCCTCCTCCCATATGGTCTAGCGGTTAGGATTCCTGGTTTTCACCCAGGCGGCCCGGGTTCGACTCCCGGTATGGGAAGCGCTTTTGCCTTCCCGTCAATGTGGGCTCCTTACCAGTAGAGCCCTCGGCTTAAGGCATTGCCCCCCAACAGTGCAGTCTGTCTCCACCTGCATGGGCTCTCCTTCACCTGATGGACACCTTTCACATGGCTAAAGACTGTCTCCTTCAGCTTTGCCAACCGTGCCCTTCTTCAGCTGCTTTTCCCAGCCTTCAGCATCACTCCAACTCTTTCACACGCACATGTGTGCCGAGAGGCAGGGAAACGTCAGCGTTTGGCAATTTGTGGATTGGTGCCTGTGGGTCGAGGCGGGTGTTTGGTGTTTTCTGCAAATTAGCAGCACACACAACTCATTTACGGAGTGGAAACTGCAGCCGAGGAGTGCTCAGAGGAGCCAGCGCGAAACTCGTCAAAGGCTGGTCACAGAGCACGCACTCTGAGAGAGGAGCTTTACTGTGGCCGGAAGAGCACGCAGCCCGTGGTTAGCCGTGATCGTGTAGTGGTTAGTACTCTGCGTTGTGGCCGCAGCAACCCCGGTTCGAATCCGGGTCACGGCAGCTTTTGCACATTTCTGGATTATTGCCCTCAAGCCCGGGAAAAAGTGGGTGTGCAAAGCTGGACCTCGCCATGTCTGCTCATCTCTTGTCTTGAGGCTTCGGAAGAATGGAAGAATGCAGCTCTGCGAACCGTGCTGCTGTCGCATCGTCTCTGGAAACACACTGATCGCATGCTAGTCAGCTGGTTTTGTCAGGGCCAGTGGCGCAATGGATAACGCGTCTGACTACGGATCAGAAGATTCTAGGTTCGACTCCTGGCTGGCTCGGCGGCAACTTTTGACCCCGCGCCGGGAGGACCGCCACGATGGCCTTCTGCCCTCTGCTGGCCAGTAGATTTGCCGCGGCCTTCAGTTTGTCTACATGTCCTCTCTCGTCAAAAGCCAGTCAGTCGCTCCCGGACCTCAGTCACACTCCTTTCAGTCTAGCACAAATGCATGCGCGCCTTTGCTTTTCTACAAGACGGTGGCAGAGTGCCTCCTCCCATATGGTCTAGCGGTTAGGATTCCTGGTTTTCACCCAGGCGGCCCGGGTTCGACTCCCGGTATGGGAAGCGCTTTTGCCTTCCCGTCAATGTGGGCTCCTTACCAGTAGAGCCCTCGGCTTAAGGCATTGCCCCCCAACAGTGCAGTCTGTCTCCACCTGCATGGGCTCTCCTTCACCTGCTGGACACCTTTCACATGGCTAAAGACTGTCTCCTTCAGCTTTGCGAACCGTGCCCTTCTTCAGCTGCTTTTCCCAGCCTTCAGCATCACTCCAACTCTTTCACACGCACATGTGTGCCGAGAGGCAGGGAAACGTCAGCGTTTGGCCATTTGTGGATTGGTGCCTGTGGGTCGAGGCGGGTGTTTGGTGTTTTCTGCAAATTAGCAGCACACACAACTCGTTTACGGAGTGGAAACTGCAGCCGAGGAGTGCTCAGAGGAGCCAGCGCGAAACTCGTCAAAGGCTGGTCACAGAGCACGCACTCTGAGAGAGGAGCTTTACTGTGGCCGGAAGAGCACGCAGCCCGTGGTTAGCCGTGATCGTATAGTGGTTAGTACTCTGCGTTGTGGCCGCAGCAACCCCGGTTCGAATCCGGGTCACGGCAGCTTTTGCACATTTCTGGATTATTGCCCTCAAGCCCGGGAAAAAGTGGGTGTGCAAAGCTGGACCTCGCCATGTCGGCTCATCTCTTTTCTTGAGGCTTCGGAAGAATGGAAGAATGCAGCTCTGCGAACCGTGCTGCTGTCGCATCGTCTCTGGAAACACACTGATCGCATGCTAGTCTGTTGGGTCTGTCAGGGCCAGTGGCGCAATGGATAACGCGTCTGACTACGGATCAGAAGATTCTAGGTTCGACTCCTGGCTGGCTCGGCGGCAACTTTTGACCCCGCGCCGGGAGGACCGCCACGATGGCCTTCTGCCCTCTGCTGGCCAGTAGATTTGCCGCGGCCTTCAGTTTGTCTACATGTACTCTCTCGTCAAAAGCCAGTCAGTCGCTCCCGGACCTCAGTCACACTCCTTTCAGTATAGCACAAATGCATGCGCGCCTTTGCTTTTCTACAAGAAGGTGGCAGAGTGCCTCCTCCCATATGGTCTAGCGGTTAGGATTCCTGGTTTTCACCCAGGTGGCCCGGGTTCGACTCCCGGTATGGGAAGCGCTTTTGCCTTCCCGTCAACGTGGGCTCCTTACCAGTAGAGCCCTCGGCCTAAGGCATTGCCCCCCAACAGTGCAGTCTGTCTCCACCTGCATGGGCTCTCCTTCACCTGCTGGACACCTTTCACATGGCTAAAGACTGTCTCCTTCAGCTTTGCGAACCGTGCCCTTCTTCAGCTGCTTTTCCCAGCCTTCAGCATCACTCCAACTCTTTCACACGCACATGTGTGCCGAGAGGCAGGGAAACGTCAGCGTTTGGCCATTTGTGGATTGGTGCCTGTGGGTCGAGGCGGGTGTTTGGTGTTTTCTGCAAATTAGCAGCACACACAACTCGTTTACGGAGTGGAAACTGCAGCTGAGGAGTGCTCAGAGGAGCCAGCGCGAAACTCGTCAAAGGCTGGTCACAGAGCACGCACTCTGAGAGAGGAGCTTTACTGTGGCCGGAAGAGCACGCAGCCCGTGGTTAGCCGTGATCGTATAGTGGTTAGTACTCTGCGTTGTGGCCGCAGCAACCCCGGTTCGAATCCGGGTCACGGCAGCTTTTGCACATTTCTGGATTATTGCCCTCAAGCCCGGGAAAAAGTGGGTGTGCAAAGCTGGACCTCGCCATGTCTGCTCATCTCTTGTCTTGAGGCTTCGGAAGAATGGAAGAATGCAGCTCTGCGAACCGTGCTGCTGTCGCATCGTCTCTGGAAACACACTGATCGCATGCTAGTCAGCTGGTTTTGTCAGGGCCAGTGGCGCAATGGATAACGCGTCTGACTACGGATCAGAAGATTCTAGGTTCGACTCCTGGCTGGCTCGGCGGCAACTTTTGACCCCGCGCCGGGAGGACCGCCACGATGGCCTTCTGCCCTCTGCTGGCCAGTAGATTTGCTGCGGCCTTCAGTTTGTCTACATGTCCTCTCTCGTCAAAAGCCAGTCAGTCGCTCCCGGACCTCAGTCACACTCCTTTCAGTCTAGCACAAATGCATGCGCGCCTTTGCTTTTCTACAAGACGGTGGCAGAGTGCCTCCTCCCATATGGTCTAGCGGTTAGGATTCCTGGTTTTCACCCAGGTGGCCCGGGTTCGACTCCCGGTATGGGAAGCGCTTTTGCCTTCCCGTCAATGTGGGCTCCTTACCAGTAGAGCCCTCGGCTTAAGGCATTGCCCCCCAACAGTGCAGTCTGTCTCCACCTGCATGGGCTCTCCTTCACCTGCTGGACACCTTTCACATGGCTAAAGACTGTCTCCTTCAGCTTTGCGAACCGTGCCCTTCTTCAGCTGCTTTTCCCAGCCTTCAGCATCACTCCAACTCTTTCACACGCACATGTGTGCCGAGAGGCAGGGAAACGTCAGCGTTTGGCCATTTGTGGATTGGTGCCTGTGGGTCGAGGCGGGTGTTTGGTGTTTTCTGGAAATTAGCAGCACACACAACTCGTTTACGGAGTGGAAACTGCAGCCGAGAAGTGCTCAGAGGAGCCAGCGCGAAACTCGTCAAAGGCTGGTCACAGAGCACGCACTCTGAGAGAGGAGCTTTACTGTGGCCGGAAGAGCACGCAGCCCGTGGTTAGCCGTGAT
>NC_055966.1:38275787-38278287 GCF_018492685.1 Alosa sapidissima
CTCGGCGGCAACTTTTGACCCCGCGCCGGGAGGACCGCCACGATGGCCTTCTGCCCTCTGCTGGCCAGTAGATTTGCCGCGGCCTTCAGTTTGTCTACATGTACTCTCTCGTCAAAAGCCAGTCAGTCGCTCCCGGACCTCAGTCACACTCCTTTCAGTCTAGCACAAATGCATGCGCGCCTTTGCTTTTCTACAAGAAGGTGGCAGAGTGCCTCCTCCCATATGGTCTAGCGGTTAGTATTCCTGGTTTTCACCCAGGTGGCCCGGGTTCGACTCCCGGTATGGGAAGCGCTTTTGCCTTCCCGTCAACGTGGGCTCCTTACCAGTAGAGCCCTCGGCCTAAGGCATTGCCCCCCAACAGTGCAGTCTGTCTCCACCTGCATGGGCTCTCCTTCACCTGCTGGACACCTTTCACATGGCTAAAGACTGTCTCCTTCAGCTTTGCGAACCGTGCCCTTCTTCAGCTGCTTTTCCCAGCCTTCAGCATCACTCCAACTCTTTCACACGCACATGTGTGCCGAGAGGCAGGGAAACGTCAGCGTTTGGCCATTTGTGGATTGGTGCCTGTGGGTCGAGGCGGGTGTTTGGTGTTTTCTGGAAATTAGCAGCACACACAACTCGTTTACGGAGTGGAAACTGCAGCCGAGAAGTGCTCAGAGGAGCCAGCGCGAAACTCGTCAAAGGCTGGTCACAGAGCACGCACTCTGAGAGAGGAGCTTTACTGTGGCCGGAAGAGCACGCAGCCCGTGGTTAGCCGTGATCGTATAGTGGTTAGTACTCTGCGTTGTGGCCGCAGCAACCCCGGTTCGAATCCGGGTCACGGCAGCTTTTGCACATTTCTGGATTATTTCCCTCAAGCCCGGGAAAAAGTGGGTGTGCAAAGCTGGACCTCGCCATGTCGGCTCATCTCTTTTCTTGAGGCTTCGGAAGAATGGAAGAATGCAGCTCTGCGAACCGTGCTGCTGTCGCATCGTCTCTGGAAACACACTGATCGCATGCTAGTCAACTGGTTTTGTCAGGGCCAGTGGCGCAATGGATAACGGGTCTGACTACGGATCAGAAGGTTCTAGGTTCGACTCCTGGCTGGCTCGGCGGTAACTTTTGACCCCGCGCCGGGAGGACCGCCACGATGGCCTTCTGCCCTCTGCTGGCCAGTAGATTTGCCGCGGCCTTCAGTTTGTCTACATGTACTCTCTCGTCAAAAGCCAGTCAGTCGCTCCCGGACCTCAGTCACACTCCTTTCAGTCTAGCACAAATGCATGCGCGCCTTTGCTTTTCTACAAGACGGTGGCAGAGTGCCTCCTCCCATATGGTCTAGCGGTTAGGATTCCTGGTTTTCACCCAGGCGGCCCGGGTTCGACTCCCGGTATGGGAAGCGCTTTTGCCTTCCCGTCAATGTGGGCTCCTTACCAGTAGAGCCCTCGGCTTAAGGCATTGCCCCCCAACAGTGCAGTCTGTCTCCACCTGCATGGGCTCTCCTTCACCTGCTGGACACCTTTCACATGGCTAAAGACTGTCTCCTTCAGCTTTGCCAACCGTGCCCTTCTTCAGCTGCTTTTCCCAGCCTTCAGCATCACTCCAACTCTTTCACACGCACATGTGTGCCGAGAGGCAGGGAAACGTCAGCGTTTGGCCATTTGTGGATTGGTGCCTGTGGGTCGAGGCGGGTGTTTGGTGTTTTCTGCAAATTAGCAGCACACACAACTCGTTTACGGAGTGGAAACTGCAGCCGAGGAGTGCTCAGAGGAGCCAGCGCGAAACTCGTCAAAGGCTGGTCACAGAGCACGCACTCTGAGAGAGGAGCTTTACTGTGGCCGGAAGAGCACGCAGCCCGTGGTTAGCCGTGATCGTATAGTGGTTAGTACTCTGCGTTGTGGCCGCAGCAACCCCGGTTCGAATCCGGGTCACGGCAGCTTTTGCACATTTCTGGATTATTTCCCTCAAGCCCGGGAAAAAGTGGGTGTGCAAAGCTGGACCTCGCCATGTCGGCTCATCTCTTTTCTTGAGGCTTCGGAAGAATGGAAGAATGCAGCTCTGCGAACCGTGCTGCTGTCGCATCGTCTCTGGAAACACACTGATCGCATGCTAGTCAACTGGTTTTGTCAGGGCCAGTGGCGCAATGGATAACGGGTCTGACTACGGATCAGAAGGTTCTAGGTTCGACTCCTGGCTGGCTCGGCGGTAACTTTTGACCCCGCGCCGGGAGGACCGCCACGATGGCCTTCTGCCCTCTGCTGGCCAGTAGATTTGCCGCGGCCTTCAGTTTGTCTACATGTACTCTCTCGTCAAAAGCCAGTCAGTCGCTCCCGGACCTCAGTCACACTCATTTCAGTCTAGCACAAATGCATGCGCGCCTTTGCTTTTCTACAAGACGGTGGCAGAGTGCCTCCTCCCATATGGTCTAGCGGTTAGGATTCCTGGTTTTCACCCAGGCGGCCCGGGTTCGACTCCCGGTATGGGAAGCGCTTTTGCCTTCCCGTCAACGTGGGCTCCTTACCAG